>NC_051064.1:57659023-57946523 GCF_004664715.2 Peromyscus leucopus | reverse complement strand
AAGCTTGGTTGAGCAGATGAGAAAACTAATGAATGCACTTGATTAAGAAGAGCAGAGAGTAAAAGGCTAATATCTAAATGGGGATATAAAACAATTAGGGTAAATAAATGTCTTTGTGAGCGAGCTGGTGGAAGGCCCTTCTGGCACCGCCGTCTCTCGCCCAGCCATTTCCATTTTCTCGCCGAAAGAAAGAGTTTCTCTTTGCTTTGTAAATTAAACACAGAGTTAATTATAAAATCATCAAGTCTTGGATCTGAAATTAAAACCACCCCATGCGGGCTCCTCGTTTGAACAATAAGGAAACCAGGACCCAGAATCAGGGAGGAACAAACAGGAAGATGAAGAAAATAATCACATTCAGTTCCATTCTGTTCATGTCAATGAACACTGGATGAAATGCTTGCTTTGCACTGTGGCTTGGGTCTGTTTTATCGTCTCCATCAAGCAGTCAAGAGCCCCCAGGCGCAGCGCCCCCCGTCTCTGAGGGTGTGACTGCCACAGTGACATCTTCCACACAGTCTTCCTGCAAGTGGGTTTGTTTTCACTCTTGGCATTCCAGGGCTTTCTCGTGCAGTCACTGTGATGAATTGGATCAGGTGGTGCTCAGCCTGGCTGTGTGTACTCTGGCTGATGCAGTGGGTAATCGTGCTTGACAAGGATTATCTGAAATTACATAACCTGGTATGGGTGGCATTCTGCTTTGGTTTTTTAGCAGGCCACATGGAGATGGAATAGGTTTAGCCCAGCCCAGCCATGAGCTTGGGGGTGAACCTGGGAAAGTTCTTCTTTCTGGTCCCGAGAATATAAAACAAAGACTCGGACAAGCCCAAGATGTCACGTAGATGAATGGGCCTGTGACATTGTTTTCTCTTTCTGTGCCAAGGCAGACATAACTAGTTGATCTTGGCATACTCACTCCTTACTTCCTTAACCTCTTTCCCTCAGCAGACAAGCAGCCCACTGCTGATGCTACCTAGGCTCAAGCTGATTTATTATGCTTGGCACGAAGACTTTTTCAGGGTTAGCAGAGAGAACAGAGGACTCCCAGTTAGATTTGAACTGAGATAAGGGGTTTACTTAGACAAGAATGTCCACACATTGCTGAACTCGGCAGCCCTATTCCTTAGGCCCCTTCTGTTATTTCTCTGTGCCACTGCTTTTCCCTGGGGAGACCCACTCGCTCTTCTAGGTCACTCTATAGCACTCATTTCCAGTGCCTAGGCAAAAGTCAGGTTCTTCCTGTAATTGTTCAGTTTCACATTAAGACTTGATGGGTAGAGGGCTTCCATTCTTGGGGTCCCTGTGTCCTAGTCACATTCCTCCATGAGACTCGAACCCTGGGTTTACCAGGCTTTGTCCCTAGTCAATTTCTCAATTTTGCCAAAATTTGCCACATGTGTTATTAACTTGTGTATTATTTTCAATCAAGCTAATTCATTATTTCATTTCAATGCCTTGAATGGGAAAACGTATCATTTACCCACATGAGAATGTAAAAGCAATCAAAGGGGAAACCACCCATAAACATATAAAGCTGAACCTGGGGTTGACCTGAAATTGCAATGTGCCTGGTCATTGGTATTCCTACAATACAACCCACTAGTTCTACTTGTCTGTGGATTTGGGAAATCCCTCTCCCATCTTGGAAGATGGTCCTTGGTCATCTTATTGACTGCTTCCCACCACAGGGAAAATACTGAGTACTTCGTGAGATTTTGATTTGTTCTTGACGCCTTTATTGTTGCAAGTTACTTCTTCACACTGATTTGAATGAACCCCTCTGAAAAGGGTATTTATTGATTCTAGCTTCAGCTCTTAGATGTACACACACACACACACACACACACACACACACACACACACACACACACACACACACAAATTGCTCCCTCTGATTCACTTTGGTAACAAGTCTCTGAGGATTAATCATTGTTGGAAAAGAATATTCTTGGTGTTGTACCAAGAAACTCACTAGCAAGGTGAAAATAACCCAGCAAGGCAATTTCTTTTTGCAACAAGGCCATGCCATGACCCAAGATACTGGGTCAGAAGGTTCACTTGGTTCTTATTTTAACCCAGGTAGTGACTGTGTCTCATCCTGTTGGTGAGAGTGCCACCTCATAATCTAATGTGATTGGCTAATTCATAATCTGCACAAATTCAGGATGTGACACGGAGTCAAGTCTCTGGGGTGTCTGGGGGTTGAGCAAACAGGCAGACATCCAGGAGTTTCACAGGATGAGTGAAGTTTGTGGAATAACAGCTCTTGGTAGGATAACCACCTTTGTGTGTGTGGGGGGGGGATATTTCTTACATCATGACTTGTGTGCTTGTCCCGTTCTGTGGTCTTTCAACGTGGAAAGGATGCACTGCACTGTCACGTGGTGAAGCCACGTGATGGGATGTGGTTGGAGGCACCCTTGGCCTGGCCTAGAAGTTTGGGAGGACCATTGTTCTGGAAGCTTCTTCATAGGGGATTGAGCACCTCATCTCCTTTGGGAAGTAGAAGATGCACATGAGAGGGTGAGACAAGAGATCTGACGGGTGGACAGGGTAGAATCAGGCAGACAGGTGCCCGCAGCCCTGTGGGCCTCGGGCCCTCACCTCCCTGCTTCTTGTGAAACACCTGCGCATTCAACCTCTGTCTTGATCTCGGCCCTGCAGAGTTAGGGTGGAGCCGGTTCTCTGACGTCACACTGTGGAGGCTGAGGCCCAGGAGGTGCTGGTGGGCTGGAGGCTGACGTACAGCTGCAGAGCAGAGCTCAGTACCTCCTGCAGCCCCTCCAGACCTCCAGTCCCAGCCCCATGGAGATGCCTCCCCATTCATGGAAAGTGTCCTTGAGTTCTTTCTCTTGATTCCACCACCCTCTCTCCAAAGTGAAAGAAGCAGGCCTCTGAGACCTGGAGCTTCTCAGAGACTCCATGTCTTGCCTGTGCGAGGTGCTGGGCTCACAGGGCTAAACTGGACCCCACACCGTACCTTCTTTGGGAGCCTAGCTGTTGCTGGAACCTGAACTGCGAAGTGCCTGATGACCCCTGGTCTCTGACCTCTGACCTATAGGCCATCTACGGCTTCTGGATTAGTGTGTCTCATCCTCCTCAGAACTATTCCTCCATAAGAACGTGGGGCTTTGAGGCAACTCTCAAAGATCCAGGCCCAGCCCCTTCTCAGGGGAAGGGCTTGCCTTGCTTCTTGGCTCCGTTCCGTGTGAGTTTCTGTCCAGTGGAAGGTACAGAGGTATTTTCCCCCTCTCCTCTCCTCCACTGAGCCCTCCGAGAGCCCACAGGGCGTAAGAAATACGGGCCTGACGGCCACCCCTGCTCCTACAGCACCTACAGCAAGGGCAGGAGCAGCACTGGGAAAGCAGAGAGGACTCCCTGGAGGAGGTGTCTGTGAGTGGGCCTCCTCAGATGTGTAGGAGCATTCCTGGAGACTGGAAACACTGCCTCCTCCCCTATTCTGAGAATTCGAGCTCGGGCCGCAACACCTCTCAACCTATTGACTGGTGAGAGGTGCCGAGCGACACCAGGAGGCACGGTGTCTGCAGCGTGGTAATTAAAAGTATTGGCTTCCCAGCTGCGATCACACAAGAGTTCAGTTACCCCTAATGACGCCGGCTAAGAGCGAAGTGCAGAGGAGCCGAGGGAGCCGAGAGGCTTCGAATGCAATTTGTTAATTTCCTGAGTTTGTCAGCTGTGAGGGGAAATAGAACATTTTACCAGAAGTTTAAGGGGAAATTAAAGACATGCATCCTAATTGTACACTATTAGAAGAGCCATATAGTCATTATTATTTTTGTAATTAACCAGCCTTTTATCCGTCATGAGACTAGGATTTAGAAAGGCTGATCGAGAATTGTGTCTCTGCCTGGTGGGGAAGACCGGGAAGGTCAGTGGCCTTACTCCAGAGCGTCTAACTCTCCTAGCTTAACCCTTGGACCTTCAAGTCTAGACGCTGGGATCTACTGAGGCCAGCTGCAGTTGAAGCTCCTGTTGTTGTGACCCTTGCCAGAGGAGTGTGCTGCCCTGTTCTAAGAGGCCCTCAAAAGGGAGGTCACTTGCCCCAAGTTGCAAGTAACAGAGAAGGAAGCACCCAGTCCCTGCCTGTGGGAGCTGAAACCTGGAGCTCTGCCCTCCAACAGGCCCGGCCTTTTGGGGCTGAAACCCGGAGCTCTGCCCTCCGACAGGCCCGGCCTGTGGGAGCTAAAACCCGGAGCTCTGGCCTGCCACCACACTGGCCAGCCCTGGCTCGCTCCTGTTGTTCCCCATGTCCTCGCTTTTCTTTTTATTAAAACAAACTTACAAGGATAGGAGAAAGCTGTGTTTGTTTTCTGGTCTTATTTACATAAAACAAAGGTGAAATGTGGAGGAAAGAGAAGGAAATTTTAAGATTCACAGAATGTCACACAGCAAGACAGTTCTTAAAGAGCAAGTATTAAACTACTCTGCTATTTACTGTCTATAAATAAGTTAAAGCTATTTCTTAAAGCAGGTGACAAGCAATTGGTCTTATTATTATTAAAATATTGTGTGTACTCGGTATATAGTTTCTATTTGACAGTAAAGTCTCTGTGTGCGTACATGTGTGCATGTGCATGCACTCAAATCTATGTACTGGTGCCCATAGATGTCAGAGCTTGATAATGGATGCCTTCCCCAATCTCTCTCTACTTTATGTTTTGAGACAGGGTCTCTCACTGAACCTACAGCTCACCAACTGGCAAGGCTGTCTGGGCAGTGAGCTCCAGGAACCCTCCAGTCTCCATCTACCCAGTATCCTGGTTACTGCTGTGTGTGACATGCCTGTCTTCTGTGTAGGTTCTGGGGATCTGAACACAGGTCTTCATGCTTACGTGGCAGACACTTTACCCACTGGGATGTCTCCCAGAACCATCAGTAAAAGATTTTTTTAAAGTACTTATAATGTCCAGGAATGGTGGCACACACCTTTAATTCCAGCACTCAGGAGGCAGAGGCAGGTGGATCTCTGTCAGTTCAAGGCCAGCCTATTCTACAGAGTGAGTTTCAAGATAGCCAGGGCTACATAAGAGAGACCTTATCTCAACAAAACCAAACTATATATATGCATGCCAGATGTGTATATTTGATATATACATACATACATGTGTATGTATTTATAAAGTACAATATACCCTGATTACATTTTCCCCACCCCCAATTTCTCCAATTTTCTTCACACCCAAATCTATACCCTTTATTTCTCTCTTCCTCTCATTAGAATACAGCAGGCATCTAAAAATAATAATAAAATAAAATAAGATGAAAATTTAAAAAATGGGGGATAGAATGAAACAAACTAACAGAAGAAAAAAATCTGGAAGGGAAAACAAATAAATTAATAAATAGACAAACAAACAAATAAATAAAATGCCCAGACAAAGCATTATGAGATAGGGAACCTCAAAAGGATGTCACTGAGTTCATTTGGTGTTGGCCATCTACTGCGGGGCATAGGGGTCTGTCTGTAAGAGTTGTCTGTAAACCTAGAGAGGCTCCACTGGAGTTCCTTTGTGAGTGGTTATCAGTTAGAGATAGCTTCTGTTTTAGGAATGGGGGTGTCCACATCCCCCCTTAGCATTGGGACCTCACCTGGCCTAGACCTGGGCAGGCCCTGTGCATGCTGCCTCAGTCCTGCTGGGTTTGGAAGTTCTTGTTTCCTAGGTGCACTTTATCCTCTCTCGCTCTGACAATTTTTCTGCCTCCTCTTCCACAGGGTCCCCTGAGCCCTGAGGGAAGGGATTTGATAGAGACATCCTGTTTGGAATGAGTGTTCCAAGGTCTCTCACTTTCAGCACATTGTCTGGCTGTGGGTATCGTCTACTAATGAGGAAGCTTCTCTGATGATGGCTGAGTAAGACACTGATCTAGGAGTATAGCAGTATGTTGCTAAGAGTCACTTTATTGCTGCCTTTTATTGAGTAGTATTAGATTTCCCCTAGGACCCTGGCCTTTCTAGTCTCAGGTTCTTGGTCACCCAAGCAATATCAAAGATGGATTCCATCTTTTGGAGTGGGCCTGAAATCCAATCAGATATTGGCTGCTTACTCCTCCAAACTTTGTGCCACGATTACACCAGAGTCTCTCACAGGCAGATCACCACTGTTGATCAAAGGGTTTGTGACCGGGTTGGTGTTTACCTTGGTCCTCTGTAGCTTGCAGAGTGCTCTTCAGGACTGTGAACACTAGTCAGTAGGGGTGAAGGCTCTGGGTAGGCACCAGCCCGATTTCTCCATGTTCGATGGGTTCCAGGTGTTGGCTCCAGCCATAGGGCCTTCCCAGCAGTTTCGGGAGAGCAACTAACAACCTTGGCAATAGCATGGGTTGTTTGGAGGCTTCCATGGGGCCCCTTTAGCCAACAACTCAAGGAATCTTTTCTTTACAAAAAAAAAGTGCAGAGCTCAGGAGATAGCTCAGTGGTAGAGTAGTTGCCTACTAAGTATGAGGCCCTGAGTTCAATTCCCAGCACTGAAAAGAAAGTACATGACTTTCGTTTCCTGTCATCGAGTCGGATCATCCGAGGGATCCAAACATGCACAAAGCGTTGATGCTGTACTCTGTTTTCTAAGGGAATCCCATTCCCTTCTTTCATCTGCCCATGAAGCCTCATTTCCCACGCAGGTGCCTCCCTGCGAAGTACCCTGGTACGCTGGAGGAAGAACCTGTCCTAAGAACAAAATGCCGAACCCTGCCCCAGCCCCTGCCGACATCAGTGAACGCTCTGAAGTTCTGTTTTGCCATCTATTGAACCTGAGTGTCCGAGTCAATTCCACCTAGACCGTGAAATCGGTGAAGATCAAAATTAGACAAAAGAGAGTGGGGGGAGACCATCAGTCAGTTAAGAGCTTGCCATGCAAAGAGTGAGGACCCGAGCTCGATCCCCTGCACCCATGCCAAGCTTCTGTCTGTGACCCCAGGCCAGAGTCAGCAGTGTGGAAGACAGCTTCCTTGGGGTTAGTTGGCCAGCCAGCACAGGCTAAGGTGTGAGCTCCTGCTTCAGTGAGAGACCCTGTCTCAAAAAGTGAGGAAAGTAATTGGGAAAGACATTTGATATCAGCCTCTGACCCTCCACACGACTGGGCACATGTATGCACACCCCCATGCACCTGTGCGCACACGCGCGCGCGCGCGTGCGCGCACGCACACACACACACACACACACACACACACGAACACAACAATGATGAAGAAGCAAATGTTTTGGGGAGGTTGTCAGATCCTGGGAAGTGGCGTGGCGGTCTGTGAGATGGGACTGGTGGGGAATTAAGTCCCTCACCCTAATCTGCTAGCTGTGTGCCGCGTAACCACGTGCAAGTGACTTAACCTTTGTGAACTTCAGTCTCCTTAGCCAAAATCTGCAGCGTGCACTAGTAGCTACCTCATAGGGCTGCTCTGCACTTCCGATGAGAAAGCATATGCGTCCTTCCTGCATGCGTGCTCCTCACAGGGGTGCTGCACACAGTACCTCTGAGGAGTCCCAGCATCGGAACATGACACCCCATCCTTTCTGCATGCATGCTCCCCACATGGGGTGCTGCATACAGTGCCTCTGAGGAGTCCCAGCATCAGAACACGATACCCCATCCTTCCTGCATGCGTGCTCCCCCACTGTGTGCAGCACCCCTGAGGAGTCCCAGCATCGGTGCTGCACACAGTACCTCTGAGGAGTCCCAGCATCAGAACAGATGCCTTACCACCCTCTCACTGCAGTCCCCAGGCAAGTCACTGACCCACCTCAAGCCTCAGTTTCTCCAAGAGGAAACAGATAACAGTGTCTCCTCTGCTTCCCTTCAAATTGTTCCAAGCTCCCTCAGGGCGGGCTGAGGCATGAGGAGGAATGACTGTGAGGGTGAGTGGCATATGGCTGGGCATCTCTGAGTGATGAAAACACAACCCCATTAGCAGGCAGGAGCAATGTGGCTCCCCGGGTGGCTCCAGCCCAGGCTGTCGCTGACTCAGATTTAATACCTGTGCATAGCACCCCAAAGGCCTCTGTGGGAGCCTGGCTTCAAGCAGAATTCACCAGCATGCCAGACATTCATTCTCCCTCATTAACTTGGGGACACTTTGCAGCCACCCGGCACCACATGAATCTCACGACATTGAAATTGAAGCACATAGTGTCCAAACAGCCTTGCCCCTGGGCTCGAGGGCAACCGTGGCCTGGCACAGCCCCTAAGTGGCCCTCGGTTCCCAGTGCACACGGCCGGTGTCTTTGTATGCGTCCTGGCACCAGCCACAAACACTGTTTTGTCAGAAGCTTCCTGAGAAAGTTGTGTTGCATTCAGTTGGGCTGAAAGGGACCCACGATGACAAATACCTCCCTCATTTCATTACAGGCACAGTCAGCAAACCCACTGCAAAAGATTAAACCTAGCAGAGAAAAGAACAAGCCTCCATCATCCCTCCTGCCCTCCCACCTGGCATAAGTTGCCTCCCAAGCTCTTAGCAACTGTGGCCACCCCTGCTACCCCATCCCCTAGAGATGGTTCATCCCTGCAGAAGAACTCAGTTCAGGAGTCCCAGACCAGGTTTAAAAAAAAAAAAAAAATGCATTCAAACAAGAATTCATTGGTGGCTTGGAATCTAATAAAGTTAGTGAGGCTGGGAAATGTACTTATCTGCAGAGAAGTGAGGTACAAGGCAATTGTCTAGCTAAATCAGATCAAAAAACCACCCACCCCCTCAAAACCACAAGCCCCATCATTTTCTTAGGCCGTCGGAGGGAGAAACACAGGTTTGTGGTTGCCGGGATCCTTTGAAATCTCTGGTCCAAGGCATCATTTCAGAGATGAGAAGGGCAGCAGCTTCACAAACCCGACAATTCACCCTCCCCTCTTCTCGGGGACCAGGAACGCCAGTGTTCGGTTTCTTGTGTGTCCTTGGGGTTTCTTCACTCTTCACTTCTGTCTCCACTTGAGGCCTCACTGCTGAGCATGAGCAGCTCCATGTGCAGACCCTAAAGTCTTGAGAGGTGTTCCATGGCCACACAGCTCCCATCGGAGAGAACACCCCACCTCCTTCATGTGCCACTCTGCTGGCTAAGCATGTATCCCCCAGAACTTACCAGAACAATCCACACCCACCATGGAAACTTCATGTCTGGGAGATAAACTCCCCTCCAAGTAACCCCAGAATATGTTGTCCCCTCCAAGTTCCACCAGACCTCCAGGAAGGAGCACACCCTAGATCATTGCCTGCCTCTGCTCAGGGTTCCAGGCTCTGTGCTGGGCTGCAGAAAGAGAACCAGAAATGGCATCAGAAGACCAGCTCCACATCTCACTTCCTGACCTTTGTGCTGGTCATGTCACACGGGCTACAGCATCACCATTTGGAAAATACCTGCTACCTCAGGTGATGCATCTGAACCCACGGACCCCCAAGTCAGGCATGTGTCTACGAAAATGCCCTGGATGGCTCACATCACGACCAGCCACCTGAGTGGGTGGTGGCGTGGGGGTATCTCCATCCATCCACTGCCAAACAAGTTTTCCTCTTGAGCACATTAGAGAATGGAGTTGCCTGTGGGTGCATAGAGTGGGAGGATCAAAGCCAGGCTGCACAAAGATGACCCAGGCTCCCCCAGTGCTGATGGACTCATCACAAGCTTGGCCTCACGCCTCACAACCGCCCAGGAGGACAATGGGCTTCTGCACCTGAAGAGCTGTGCTGCCGGCACTTCCGATCCATGATGGACTGGGCTCCCTGGGACTCAAAACCAGCAAGATGACCCAGTAGGTAAAGGTGCTCCCCACCAGCCTGATGACCTGAGTTCAACCCCAAGAACTTACAGTTGGTCCTCTGACCTCCACACCCATACCATGGCACCTCCTCAAATACATAATTAGATGCAAAAGAAGAAAAAAGTTATAAAGAAACCCTCCCTTCCTTAAGTTGCTTTAGTCAAATTTTTGTTTGGTTGGTTGGGTTTTTTTTTGGGGGGGGGGGTTGTTTGCTCTGGAAATGAGCCAAGTAACTAGCTCAGGCCTCACACCTCTCCATACAACTTTCATAATCATGGGCAGGGTTTTTTCTTCTTTATTTATTGTGATAAAATGCACATAGCATAAACTCACCACATTAATACTTTAAAGAGAATGCAACGTCATTAAGTACATTTGGTGCTGTTGAGTCAACACCACTATCTAACACTAGAACATTCTAATCTCCTCCAAAGCACATCCTCCACCCTGAACAGTGGCTCCCCAGTCTGTCTTCACCCCAAACCCTTTAGCTGCAGGACCACGGATCTGTTTCTTGGCAGATTCTGAACCTCTAGCTCCATTTCCCAGCCTCTGAGAGTAGAGAGAGTAACCACAGTGGCCACCGTGTGTGGCCGTCCTGAGGATCAGCTGGCTGAGCAGCGGGGGACACTGTAGGGTCTACACTCACAGCTTAGTGTGGGCTCTGGAAGGAGCAGCTGGGGCACACAGGCTGAAGACTTGCCTTTGCCCTGGCTTCAAGGCGTGGCATACAATTGTGTAAACTGAGGCAGTGATGCTGAGATTCTGAGAGGGTCTGCCATCGCTCCAGCCAGGTAGACACTGGGGTAGAGAGCTAGGAAGAGGTGCCAAGGATGAGAGGCTGCATTTGACAAGCAGGTCCCAGGAGAAAACTTTCCTTTGAAACTATCAAGACATGGGAAAGAACACACAGAGACATACAGACACATATACATACATATGTAGAAACATACATACGCACATATGCATACACACATACAGACACATATACATACATACACAAATACATACCTATACACACAGAGACATATATGCACACATATATGCATAACACATATACAGACATATACATACATACAAAAATATATACATATACACAAAGACACATACATATACACATGCCTACAGATAGACATAGATACACACATAGACAAATACATATATATACACATACAGATTTACATATGCAAATACACACACACATACATATGAACACACCAGACTTCAGGACTTGATGCCATTCTGGATATTAGAAAGCATCACTAAACTTTGCCTCATAAAATAACAATTGCCTGGAAGATCAGCAGAAGCTTCCTCTAGTCCCTATGGTCTGAGGAAGAGACCCCTCACTTACATGGTCATGAAATCGGAAAATGGTGTCTCTACCTCAAGCTACCCATCACCGGGGCAACCAAATGGCTTTTTCTCTTCATTCTCACATGTCTTTCTAAATTTAAAAGGATAATAAATTCCTGGAAAAGTGCAGGAGAGAGGGTACCAGAAGTGCATTGCCTTCTGGGAAGTGAGATTTTTCATGGTCAGAAAAGAAGCAGCCTTTCAGGAGTGCATGATGGGAACTTAACATCCTATGTTGATCCAGAGTGATAGAAAATTAGATATGGAGGGCAGACAATGATATCACCTTGCTACTGTAGACAGCATAAGATGAGCACCAATTAGACACCAAAAACTGTGGAAAGCATGGCCTTGCTTTAGGGTGGACACCAAAAAAACCCTCTGGAGAAGTATTTCAGAAAGAGCCAGAGGAAGCAGAGAGGAGTCTAGTCTGAAAATGATTGCTACAGGGTAAAGAAGAAATTTTCAGAATGCCTCTTGCCATCCACAGTCAAACTCAAAATACTCGAGAATTCTCATACCCAGCACAATCTCCCGGAAATAGAAAGCCTGAGGTGAGAGTGGGAGACAAAGGAATATGACCATAAAAACACTGATAGGAAACTAGAAATATCAATAACACAATAAAAATGTGTTGGTCAATAAAGCTTCAAGCCGAGGTCCAGGGTGGCCAGCATGAGGCCGTATAGCCTGTCTGTCACACAGCCAGAGAGCTGCAGAGTCTGACAGTATTTCTGAACTACTAAGACAAATCGGGAAGTCAGATAATGCCAAACATTGGCTGGGTTGTGTAGATGAGACCCTATGCCCTCCTGGGAGGACTGTGGATGATACAGCCATATTACCAGAAAACATCAAAAGTTAATATGCACAGACACTGAATTAAGACCATGCAATGAGCCCATCAGCACTTGGGAGGCTGGGGTGAGAGGATTGGGAATTCAAGTCTAGTTTTACCCTGTCTCACAAACAAACAAAATACAGATAGAATAAAATGAAATGTTCTACCACTCAGATGACAAGGACCAAGAATTGAAATCACAAGAGAAAACAGAACAGGTAAGGATTCAGAGAATATAAAAACAGGTGCAGAGGACCAGGTATCCAGAGGAGAGATAAGGATGTAGGTGATTATTATATAAGAGGCAAACATGTGGCATATATTATATATACACACATATAACATACATAATATAATGCACAAAACCCCAGTATATAAATAATAAATATATTATAGTATATACAATGTAAAGTATTTAAAATACAATGTATTTTCCTATATTTACATGTTTTGAGTTGGAAGACTTGAATGTATAAATTGAAGTGTTTCTTATATCCCAGACAAAACTGAGAATGCCACACCCAGGTGTATGCTGGCAAGTTTTTTAAACTCCAAGAACAAAGAAAAACAATCTTTCAGGCACACGGGCAAAGAAAACCAGGTACCTACAAATGAAGAGTGATCAGGTTTGCCCCAGGTTCCTGCTCTGCCTCATGCTGCACTTTCCAAAAGAAGTCATAGCCCGAGAATTTTATATTCAGCGGTTTAGCCTTATGTCAAGGCAGCAGAGGGCCAGACCAGCTAAGCAAGTTTACAGCCCCTTTCTTTCTTCGGGATATCAAAAGGTGTTCCTTCAGGCTGACACGTGGAGCAAGATAAATTCATACAACCAGAACAGCATTGAAAACAAAGCTATGCTCTGAAGGGAGCCATGGGAAACAAACAGAGAGCAAGAGAGCCAATGAGGCAAGAAATGTGAGATCAAGTGCTTATTGCAGTAATAAGTATATATGTTTAAGCATCTAGCCATGCGGTGCTTCCCAGAAGCATCTGTCTATCTATCTAATCTATCTATCTATCATCTGTCTCTATCTATCTATCATCTCTATCTACCTATCTCTATCTCTAATAATCTCGATAGAGTATAAATACGAGGCTCAAAGCTATGATAGGCAAATATGAGCAATAAGTTAATAAGGGCAATGCTATAACTATCAAGCAAGATACATCCCAAGAAGCAGTAAATGACAGAGGTTTATTTTGCCTTCATAAATATTTCAGTTCTTGGTGCAGTCTGTGAATATCTATTAAGTACCTGCTGTTCACACTAGGCAAGGATATGCATGGCTGAAAAATAAAGATACAATTGTGATGAACATTTACGCTCAAAACAACACAGAATGAAAGGCAACAAAAGCCAAACCTGTTGAAATGCTAGGAGGTGGTGGGAGACAATGGAAGGAACCTAACAAGCCTCTCAGCCTTGAAGATCAAGTAAACAAATGCACAAAGCATACAATAGTAACATAATTAGGTTGGTTGTATCTATTATGCATTAGGAGTCTAATAAAGAATTCCGTAGCTTACATCTAAAGATTGAATCATTTTCCCAGCCTCTGTAGAACTTTTACAAACGTTGATTCTATAAAAGGCCACCAAACCAGATTTCAACACATTCCCAAAGCAGGTACTGCATGGTCCAAATTCTCAAAACAATTGCAGTGAAACTAGATGAAACAAAACTATGAATTAAAATTTAAAATCCTCTCTTCAGTAAGTCTGCGGTTCGGGACTATCTGGAAACTTCCATCCCAGTCTGTTCAGAAACTAATTTGGTTGAGAGGAATAAGGCAGGAGGCCCAGAAGTTAGGGTGTTAATGCTGGAAGCCCCGGTATTGCCAGATGCTGGGCGAGGACTGGGAATCACCCAGCAGCAGATGGGCAGCATCAAGCCAAGAATAAGCACTGGTATTGCGAGTCCTTAAGACCTGAGTTCAAGTTCAGCTTCCATCTTTCCTTGACTTTGATGGATGTCTCAGACTGATTAGCAGTCTGTTTATTCAGGACCATGGTCCTGGGCCTATCGAGGGTTCTCAGCTCTCCCTGGGCATCTTCTTTCCCTGAACTGTTTTTTGTTTTTTTGTTTTTTTTAAAGATTTATCAGTGTGTTGCCAGCACATATGTGTGTGCACCATGTGTGGACAGCACATGTGGAGGTCAGAAGAGGCCATCAGATCTCTGGAACCAGAATTACAGATAGCTATGAGCTGCCATGTGGGTGCTGGGAATCCAATCCTAGGTCCTCTACAAGAGCAACAAGTGCTCTTAACTGCTGAGCTGTCTCTCCAGCAGCAACCTGCGCCCCCCTCAAAAAAAAAAAAAAAAAAAAACAGCAAGTTTTTAAATAGCTACCTCTTGGCCTCTCCGCCCAGAGAGTCTGATTGAGTTGATGTGAACCAAGTCGCTCAGTGCACGGCTAGGATACATAACCAAAAAGGTGATTTCTCATTTCTGAAATTCTGTGGTACTACGAGACACCTACAGCCTTCCCCTGGAAGCAAGTTCTAGGAGACTAAAGCCCATGAAACAGTAATGCAATCCAATCAAAGTATGTATTATCTCAAATGGTGCAGAAAATGCCAGCTCCAGTTAATATTTTGCACCCAACATGATTTAGACCTGGGGCATATATTGTACTCCAAGACCATTGTAAACACAATGGACCATTTATTCACTGAACAGTAACCACTGTAATTACCTACAGGGCAAACATATGAGGTTATTCGAGCAACAATTAATTGTGGGCCTGGAACTAATGGGACACTAACGGTAAAGCATCAACCAGAGCACAAATCAGAGATCACATCAGAGAACGTGTATTAGATAAGCATCTGAGGGATGCGGTGGGCATACACAATGTCCCAGGTCCTGAGGTAGTCACTCCCAGAATTCCCTAATAGCTTCTTAACTGGTAAAAGGAGGAGGCTTACCATAGGGTTCTAATTTTCAGAGAAAAGTTGTGAATATTATATTGGATAAGACTGGACACAGCTGCTGTTTCTTGTATTCCCTGTGGGACCCATGTGTCAATGTGTCACTTGCAAGCAGGTGTACAGACCTTGTTTGGATTGTTTGGCATTCTTTGTGAATCTGATAAGAGTCACAGAGTCTTGTTTTGTTTTTCCAGATAAAAGAATGCGTGTATCTGTATGTAGTGAAATACCCATGCAACTCTTCCCTGGGAACTCTTGGAAGGGTTCATGGGCAAGGGTTCCCTCTGTTCTCACTGCACAGTTCAGCCTCCATGTGTATACCTCCCAATACAGGGATCTCACTTCTTCTGATGCAAGGCTTTCCAGGGTGGGCAGCCCGAGGAGTTAAGAAGCTTCCGTGTGTCTAACTGGAATTCCACTCCATGTAGAGTCTTCCCTCTGGTCTTGAGTATCCCGACAATTTTAAAAATAGCCATACATCCTCTACTCTTATCAATCTTGGGGCATCTTTGAAGACTTAGTTAGGGTTCCTGTTGCTGTGAAGAGACACCAGGACTATGGCAACGCTTATAAAGGAAAACATTTAATTGGGGCTGGCTTAGAATTCAGAGGTTTAGTCCATTATCATCATGGAGGGAAGCATGGTGGCACACAGGCAGACATAGTGTGGAGAGGTAGCTGAGAGTTCCACATCTGGATCCTCAGGCCGCAGGAAGAGAGAGACACTGGGCCTGGCTTGAGCTTCTGAAACCTCACAGCCCACCCCCAGTGACACACCTGCTCTAACAAGACCACGCCTCCTAGCAGTCCCACTCCCTGGTGGCAAGCATTCAACTCTGTGAGCTATGGGGGCCGTTCCCATTCAACCACTGCAGAGACCTCAGCAGCTGGTTTCTCAGGTACTGTCTAACCCCACATGGAGTCCATTAGGTTCTCACGTGGTCAGCTACAACGGATAGAGTCCGTGGGGGCTGCAGCATGGATGTAGGACATCCAGGGGCCTTAGGAAGCAGCCATATACCCTCTAACCCAGACCAAGGAGAAAGACAGCTCTCCACTGCCTGCCCTGGAGCCCTGGGGAGCGTTGGTAAAAGTAGCAGGTAAAGACTTTACATCCACAGCTCAAGGGTCCTGGCTGTTGTTGCTTGGGGTGCTGACCTGGGGCTCAGGTATATCAGAATTAGTGCTGCTGTTGTGGCACACGAAGGTCCGGAGGAAGCTCTCAGCAGCAAGCTAGCTAGCTTCAGCCCTCCTTTCCGTGTCAAAGATTCAATGAAACAAAAAGAGGAAAAAAGAAGGAGCAGAGCAGCCATATAGGAATTCTTTCAGAACCCCAGAGTAGGAGCGACCTTTCTAAATATCATGCAAAATCTGACAAAGCAAATGGAATAAAGAGAACCTCAACCATGGGTCAAACATTTTTTTTCTTTAAAAATGTTTTAGTACATTTGTATGGGGGAGCACTTGTGAGTGTGTGTGAGTGTGTGAGTGTGTGTGGTGTGTGTGTGTGTGTGTGTGTGTGTGTGTGTGTGTGTGTGTAAGCCCACGCAGGAGCATGTATGTGGAAGCCTGAGTCTCTTCTACCGTGTGGTCCTAGGGATTGAACGTTGTCGAGCTTGGTGGCAAGCTCCTCTGCGCACTAAGCCATCCATCTCCCTGGCCCCCAAACCGTTTCTATGTGGTAAAAGACTATGAATGACGGCAGAACTGTTAATAACTGGAAAACCAGGGACCTCAATCTCTGCCTTAATGTAAAAGATCACTTTTTTACAGACAAGGAAGGGTAAGAGTAAAATTGGAAAAGGGACAAAGGATAAGAGTCATTTCCGTCCAGAGAGGAACTACAGATTGCTCTCCGACCTTGGGGGAGACTTGGCCTCGGTCCCCGGGAGATAAATGCAAATGAGAAGTGCAGCCAGATGCTGTTTTCCCACCATCTCACTGCAAGGATCAAAAAGGTCGAAGCTACCTTCTGTGGATGAGGCTGGGGGAAGAAGAGCAGAGATCAGAGGGAGTGTTAGGAAGTGGTGACATTTAAGCTGGACAGATAATTAAAATCCAATTTAACAACTTACTGGCACTTAAAAGAGAACGAAAAAATAATAAAGGGAAGGGTGGACAGATCTGACTACCGGGTGTAAATTAAAATACCATGTGTAAGGACAAACAACACGAGGTTTCGCGACAGCCATGATCGGCCACGTTTGAAGGCTATGCGTTTTCAACGTCTTTAAATGCAACTAAAAAGCACCAGAGTCCCACTCAGTGATGAAGGCATGCAAAAGCACTTACTAAAATAGGACCCACTCCTTGGGAGCCACCCATGGAAAAGGCTCAACAGTATATATAACCACGAATGTAACAGGATCCCATTTCTGTGGTGGCTCATTATAAAATTACATAGGAAAACGGTGTGCATTCCCTGTTGACAAAATGTGGTGAGACCGGACCTTGAATTATCTCTGACTTGCAGATATACAAAGTGGGTAGAATATTTCAGGTTATTTAAATATGAAGATATTAAAGATTTGCAGCATTTATTTATTTAATTTATTTATTTATTTATTTATTTTTTGAAGCAGAATCTTGTGGAGCCCAAGCTGGCCTCAGAGTAGCAGAGGATAATCTTGAATTTCTGATCCTCTACCCACTGAGTGCTGGGATTATGCACCCCTGGGGAGGGAAGCCATGGCTTCATGCATGCTAGTCAAGCATTCTACCAACCACGCCACTTGTCCAGGTCTGTACCTGAAAACATCCAGGCTGTCTTATGGAAAAACCCTGAAATGGAGGGTGAAATGCTCTGCACCAAGATGCCATGTACAATGTGGCAAACAGTAGGGCAAATGAAACAGTGTTAGTGTCCCTAAATTAAAGATGTCTCAAAAAAAAAACTAGCCTGTTCACATGCTAGACAAGGATGCCAATAATAAAACGCTGCAAAGAGTTTCAGGCTGGAAGTTTCCTTGCTAAATGGGGAAACAGTTCATTTGTGTAAAGAGAATGGTCTAACAAAAGGAAAACAAACAAACAACAACAAAAAAAAAAAAACACTGTTTGCAAAGAAAGTTCTGGAATGGAACAGATCACGGTATTAATGGTTCCATTTCTCTGGGGAAGTGTAGCTTGCTGGTCCAGCTAACCCCCTTCTCCTTAGCTAACACTCTTTTTATCTTCTCTTCAAGATTGCTCTTCCAGAGGACCAGAGTTTAGTTTCCAGCTCACATCTGCCTGTAACTTGAGCTCCGGGGTATCTGTCGCCCTCTTCTGGCATCCTCTGGCACCTGCACTCACGTACACACCTATACAAAGACTCACGCAATGCATATAACTAAATGAAACCTCTGTCCCAAGTGAGAAATGCCCTCCAGGAAGGACTGGGTGCAAGGCCCCAATTTAAAAAAGTGTCCTCTCTCGTTTTCTCAGCTTTCCTTCGCCGCCACCACGCCTGTCCTTGCGGATAAGAAGAAGTACCCATATTTCTTCCGGACGGTGCCCTCTGACAACGCGGTGAACCCGGCCATCCTGAAGCTGCTGAAGCACTTCCGGTGGCGGCGCGTGGGCACACTCACGCAGGACGTGCAGCGCTTCTCCGAGGTACTCCTGGCTCACATTTTGAGAGGCTTTCACGATGACACTTCCCTACATATGCGTCATTGTGTCTAGCTCCAGTAACCTACCTGTCCCTCCTCCCCTCACCTTCCTCTCCCTAACTGTCCCCTTAGTCTGTCTCACACCACCATCCTCTCTTGTCCTGCCCTTTCTCTGCTCCCTTTACTCTTGACTCCCGTTCCGACTTCCTCTCCCACATCCCTTTTGGTTTAGAATCCAGCCTTCTAGAACTCATCTCAGCACACACATTTAAACCCAAATGACTTCATACCACAGATGAATAATTTCGCTTTTCATTTGCTCTGCAGTGGGTCCCAGAGACCTTGATTGAACTCCTGTTTAATAGGGTGGTGTGTGCACTCAGACGGGTGCATTGTAGCTCATGGAACCAGAGCGCTGGGGGTGTTCACAGCCTTGTACCTCACAGCCTCCACCTCAGGCCTGTGTGTGCATGTTGACAATGTTTTTCTAAAAGTGAAGTTATAGGCTATTAAAACTGGCCGGAACTGACTTCCAGGACGTCAGGTCCACTTTCAGGATGCTTGAAGATTCCCATATATGCACCTCCTCATCAGCAGTGGGTGATGGCCCTCAGTGCAGCGTGGTGGTCTGTCCCTTTCTCTTTCCCTCATTTCCTCTGCCTCCTAGTCTCCTGATCAAGTCATCCAGGGAGACTTAGAAGCCCCAGAGAGGCACCCTGTGGGCCACAGGTCACAGAGGGTTACACACGAGAGTCCTGTGAGCAGGCAAACCTCCACATGAGCTGTATCCTGGGCTCTAGCAGGGCTTGAAAGGGCCAGGGCTGGGAGTCACAAGCTTGGATTCAGCAGATTCCACAAATCCCTTTCCAAAGCTCTGTCCCCATTCATCAGCCATTTGATGGTTGCCTATGAGAACCTGGAAAGGCCCCCTCACAGCTCTGAGCTGTAGTTCCATCCCCGCCCCCCGCACCAGCAAAAGAAGGACAACCCCCACGCTAGATGCCTCCCTGTGTGTGTGTGAACTGGCACTGTGAACTGTAAAGCCCGCCACAGAAAGGAGTTGGAAGTGCTTGGGAATGGAAGTGTTGGGCGGTGATCCCAGCCAGGCGTGCGTTCCCAGGCAAACCCCTCAGTGAGGACCAAAGGGACCTTGACCTCCAGTGGGAACCACTCACTGCCAAACCCTGAAGAGGCTGTTGCTGGCAGAGTCCTTTGTGGAACTGTGACAGAGCTCTCAGTGAGTGAGAAGCCCTGCGGCGATTCAGGGGTGCCTGCTCAAAAAGCATCTTTGGCTGTGAGAGCCTAAAAAGTCCTTAGAGATGCCTCCCCCAATCTCTTTATTTTGTAGAAGGGGAACTGAGGCCCTCAGCAGGGAAGGCCAATGTTCAAAGTTTCAAAGTATCTCCAAAGTCACAAAAGATTGTTCAAAGACAAACGGGGACCGGAGGCGGGAGGGTAGCTCAGTTGGGTACAGTGCTTGCCTAGCATTCATGGAGCCCTGGATTCCACCCCCAGAACCACATAGACTGGGTAATACACACCTGTAATCCCAGCACCAGGAAGGCAGAGACAGCACCACCAGACATTTAAAGTCATCCCCTGCTACACAGCAAAATCAAGGTTTGCCTGGGGTGTGTGAGACCCGTTTTAAAAAGGAAAAAAGGAAGGGAGGGAGGAAGGGAGGGAGGGAGGAGGGAGGGAGGGAGGAAGGAAGGAAGGAAGGAAGGAAGGAGAAAAGGACTGAATTACAAAATCCTGACCCCTAGTTCAGATATCATTTCCTTTGCAGCCATAACTTCCTGGAGTTGTGTGGGAACTGCTGGTAGAGAGCCCCTGAGATCTAAAACTCACGGAGCTTGGTCAAAAGAGTGCAAAAGATCAGCCTGGCTGTCCCATTGAGAGCTTTGAGGATCTCTACGCTCTCTCCCAGCCAAGCTGCCTTCCAATGCCATCAGCACACCATTGGCTCTTCCGCCTCCCTCCTAAGGAGCCCGCCCTGTAGGGGAGGTGATGGTTCCCATATTGCAGATGAGGAACCGGAGACTGGCAGAGGGCAGATGGCTTTGCCTGGTGTTCCAGCTGCTGGTCAATGTTTTTTCTCTGACACTGTCCTCCCTAGTGACACTGTCCTCCATGAGATCAGGTACTGGCTGTTTGGTGCAATATCCCTGGCCCCACACAGCTGTGTCAGGGCTGTCTGCTGGGGTCTTGGCATCTCGGTGGGAAGACTCCTTTCCAGAGCACAGGATGTAGCTCAGTGACATGGCCGCCAAGGACCCTTCTTGATTAAAACTCTCAGCCCAGCTGACTCCTCTCTGCCTCAGAACCTTGGCATCCTCACCAGGCGTCAGGGCTCCACCACTGGAGTGCAGCTGCTGGACCCTGGCCAGGGGCTAACAGCTTCTCGGGAGTGCAGAGGAAAGTGGATTCCTTTTACAGACCCAGGCAATTGGCAGTGTCAACCACTTCTGTTCCAGATAGGTGCACTGGAAGGAAGGGACCTAAGGAGAAAGTCAGTCTGAGGTTGGAGGGGTGGGCATAATCCCAGAATTTATTACTGTGGTACTGGTACTATGAGCTAAGTAGAGTCTGAGGGCCATCCCAAGCCCATAGTTCATATTGTGTGACAATACATCTGGGGAGATATGAACAAAGATCCACTTACCCCAGATAGGAAACCAATGACAGAGTGAGGACACCACCAGAGCCCAGTTGGTGGATGGATGAGTGTACTTGGATTACTTGTAAGGTTATAGTAGGAGAGGGGTTACCTACAGGAGTAGAAATACTCAAAGGCAGCTGCAATCACCAAAGTCTACCACAGCATGGATGACGGCTCACGAAGGCTGGAAACCTGGAGCACACTGCAGCTTAACAGGTCAGAGTGTCTTCTCTAGGCAGCTCGGTTGGCCTGAGCCTCTTCTAGCCAGGTCTGCTGGTCATCACTCAGCTGTCCGTGCTTCCTATATAAGCCTGGGGAGGGAGGAGTCTAGTGAGTCTGTTCAATTTTAGGGACTTCCTAAAGCCTTTGAGTTGTTTGCTTTCTGATCTTAAAGAGCTTCCACGTAGGATGAAATGTTCTACCTCCCCTGAGGATATCCTGCATCTTAAGGAGCTTTCCTCCAAGATGGAATGTTTTATCTCAGAGGAAATAGCTACACAACAGTCCCCATGAGTCAAGGCTGGTGCTTAATGGCCCCCAGGCAGCCCTGGATCTGGCTCAGAGAGGTGAATCTCTAGGTCCAGCTTTACAGGCTGCAAGTCCTCAGGCAATGCCCTTCTGAGCTGACTCTCAAGTGTGTCAGATCTAGAAACGCAGCTGAGACAACAAAGGATTTGGGGCTAGAAAGACTTAAGTGTGCTGCAGCCATGCCCTCTCTAGATTAGAAACTGTAAAGCCAGAAGAGAAATGACTCAATGCCAGGCAGACTCATGTGTAAGCCTGGCTTTGTGGACAACACTGCGCTCCACAGGCTTGCTTCAACTTACAGAGGTGGGTTCCCTGTAAGAGCAGATGGGGCTCTGGGAGACAGGTACAGACGCCAAATGAAACGGAAAGACCCCTCCCCCCCATACAGGTGGTGCTCATCCAGTGGTCATTCGCTGTCCCAGGAATTCAGGAGGCAAGCTCTGGGAACATGTGTCTATTCACTCAAAGAATGACAATGTGGCCACACTGTGTTCCAGACCCCATGCTCATGGGCGTAGCCTCAGGGTTCTCAGCTGCGGGGCTTCCTGAGCTGGCTTCTTAGTTCTTGCTGCTCATTGCAATCATCAAGGGAATTTCTCTCTCTCTCTCTCTCTCTCTCTCTCTCTCTCTCTCTCTCTCTCTCTCTCCTCCCCTCCCCTCCCCCCACACATGTGTATTCATGTGTATGTATGTGCACATGTGTACACTCACAAGCCAGAGGTCAATATCAGGTGTCTCCCTCAATCACTCTTGTGTTTTGAGGCAGGGTCTCTCACTGAACCCGGAGCTTACAGATTCAGCTGGGTTGGCTGGCAGCCAGCCCGGGGATCGACTTGTCTCCGTCTCCCTGCACCCGATGTTCGGCATGGGTGCTGAGATCTGAACCCAGGTCCTCATGCTTGCCCAGGAAGTGCTTGGCTGACTTAGCCACCTTCCCACCCCTGTTTTGTTTTGTTTGGTGGGTTGGGCTGGCTTTTGGACATAGGGTCTCTCTGTGCAGCTTTGGCCTCTGTCCTCCAAATGCTGGGATCATTGGAGCACTTCTTTAAAGCCAGCCTAAAATTTAGATCCCCTAAATTGGAAAGTCCAACTTGGCAGCTTTGTTGAGCTGTAACTTTCCAGGGAGACAGCCGCCCTGGCTAGCGTGTGTCAGTTACTTTAACAAACTTACACGGTTCTGTGCCTGTCCCTCCAAGCTCTCATTGGTGCCCCTCTGGAATTAGCCCCACCCCCAGCCTCTCGTGACTGCTAAGGCAACCTCTCCACATGACACAAATGACCAGCGAAGCTACCTCAGACAAATCACTCACCCTGTCTGGGTCTGTCTCCTTCTGTGAGGCAAATGAGCTGGAGCGGTTGACTGGGAAGTGCCTCTAGCTCAGAGTGTTTAACTGGGTGAAGGGACGTCCGTGGACCCTGATGCTGCCATTCCCGGGGACACAGCCATGAAACAGCCTTCATGGGCCACGCTTCATTTTGTTTGTTTGTTTTCGTAAAGGTTCTATTGTTTTGCAGCAGTTTTTACGTTCTCGGCAAAACAGAAAGTAACATACGAAGTTGACCGCCTGTGTGTCTCCACCCCACACACTTGCACAGCCCCCACCTCATCCACTGCCCCCTCCACAGAGTGACTTTACTATACCTGATGATCTGACCCTGACTCATCTTCACCCAAAGCCCAGAGACTATTAGAGTGGAACCCAGCGATGCACATTCTGTGTTTGGGCAAAGCTGCATCAGCATACAGCTTTGGTTCTAACATCACATGAGTCTCGTTTTCCTGACAGTGCTGGGCACTGAATCCAGGGTCTTGTTCATGCTAAGCAAGCGCATAAAATACTGTCACTGCTTTAGAATATTATGTCACTGTCTTGGCATGCAATCAATTCCCCGATATCTTCTCGTGGTTTGGTAGCCACTTTCCGTCTAGTACTAATATTCCATTGACTGGCTATGCCACAGTTTACCCACTCCTTACTGAAGGATATCTTGGTTGCTTCCAAGTTTGGGCAATTAAGAGTAATTCAGCCATAAACACCATATGTAGATTCTTTTTATGTGGACATAATGTTTTCAGCACCGTTGAGTAAAGACCAAGGAGTTGACTGCGGGATCACACGGTAGGATTGTGTTTAGTTTTATGGGAACCTGCCTTCCAGGGTGACTGTGGCCCTGTGCATTTCTGCAGCAGCAAGTGGCATTGCTGTGACCCACCTCCTCACTGGTGATTGGTAGTGCCAGTGCTCTGGGTTGCCCGTTCTCAGAGGTGTGCAGTGGCATCTCACCATTTTAGCCGGTGACGTAGGATGTAGAGCAGCTCCTTGCCTCTGTGTTCTCCATCTTGGTTTGGGGATGTGGCTGTAGTGACAGTCTTCTCTCTCTTAGGAGTATTTGGGGTGAGTAAGTACATTAGGAGAGCTCCCGTGTGAGGAAAGGCGCCTTGCTAGGCAAGTGCATCATGCAAGGGGAATCCATTGTTTTCAACATCTTCTGGAATCCAGTTTCTCATCTAGGGCTGGGTCCTCTGTCAACACAACACGATTCGCAGCAAACAGGCTCCAAGACTTCCTGCCTGGTCCTTGGTGATCTGAAAGGTTCTGGGGGTGACCTTTTCACAACAAAGATCCCCTTCAAGTGGTGGGACCCACCATAGCCCTTGATCTGCCCATGATCAGAATGTAGCCATCTGTGGAGTTTCCTCTTCAAAGCCCCTGCCCTTTTGGGCCCTCCTGAGCCTTTTGGAACCCTCCCCAGGGCCAAGTGGCCATCTGCTCCATCACAGGGGTGGTGAGCCCCTCTGAAGTGCTGCTTGCTCTTTTGGAGAGAGCATCCTGGAACAAAGCCTGCAGCAGAAGACAGAAGGACCCCATGCACCGAAGCCACAGGCCACCTTTGTGAGAGTCTCAACCCTTCCCTTCTCTTTAAGCAGGAATTGGACCCATAGCATGGGTAGCATAGCCCAAAAGACCCTCTGAGGGCAGAAGCACTCTCCCCCATCTGTCCACGTCCCCTCTCCTGTGAAATCTGTATCCTCAGACCTCTGAGATCATTTCTCCCTGTATGGGCTCTTAGCATGATGCAGAATAAGATACTTCCTGTCCACCTCATAGCCCCCTTACCACTGGCCACTTCATCTCTATGGCCCATTCCTGTGTGTGCTCCCTGTCTTGTGTAGGTTCATTAAGGGCTCCCATGAAGGATTTCTGTTTAGTAAGTCATATCTGGAGGAGCTAACACTTCCTTCTTCTGGTACCTGCACTGGGAATAGTGAGGTGAGGATGGGATACAGAGAAATGCCAGCACCATCCTTCATGTATGTACCAACCCTGCCTCCTGCCCAAGCCACCGGGGACATTGAAAAGATGGGAGGACCAGTAGCTCAGATTCCCACAGAACTCAACCAAGGCATGATGTCATTTGTTGATGGCTTTTGGGAATCTGACCTTGTTTGCTGATAGGAACCCTTCTAGACATCTTAGCGAAAATTCTGAGCCAGCCGCTGGAACCAGCAGCAACCTGGAGTTTGCCATGTGGTGCTTCTCGTTGATCTTTGAGAAACTACGTAGTGAGTACTGAGTGATTGACACTTGGATCCTCTACCTTCAGGATGGTGCAGTCCTATCCCCTACTGCAAAGATTCCCCCCAAGTGTGGTACCAGGATCAGAAGCATCAGTAGCATCGCTGGGCTTCACACCAGAACCACTGAGTCAGACACGAGGCACAGTGACAGATCTGAGCTAGTACTTGAGCAACACTGTATTGGAGAAGGTAGCGACCTTCAGATGACAACAGGCACAAAGTAAGCCAGGAGCACCGAGCACCTCTGATTTCTCTCCCTAACCCCACCCCCCACCCCTTAGTGGCTGGTCAGCACATCAGCAGACCTGCCAGCAGGAGACAGGAAGGGATGGGGAACGGGTCGGATTCTAGTCCAAATCACCTAGTGCCCTGCCCCTCACCCTAACTCTCAGCTGAAGAACTGACTGACACCTTTGATTGACTTGGCTGCAACCCAAGCATGCATTTACTCTGTTCCCCCAACTCTGGCTCTGGGTGGAACTAAGCCTGTGAGGCGGCTGCCAGGATCCACTCTATAGGCTGCCCATACCAGGGTGGCTGTTTGCCTCTTTGGCAATGCTGGAGGACAGAGCATGGTCTGAATCCAGGCTGTGACTTCTGCAACTTAATAGTGCTGTATTCATATTCCATATACTACAAAATGTGAAATTATTGCCAGCTCCTGGATGGCATTCCTGGATGTGGCTTAAGGTGGAACCCTCATGAAGAAGTGAGGCCGGTGGAGGGTGGAGGAAAGTACTGCTGGGAATGCACACACCTGGCAAAATGGTGATGGAGGTTTGGGAACCTAGAGTGACCAGAGACCTTCACTCTTGAGTGTGGGACAGGGGTCTGTCAATGGCTTTTCTTTGGAGCCTAACTTAGAGAAGATCTCCAGTAGGAGGGGCCTTTGGTTTTCATACTCTGCTATGACCCCACTGGGGCAGACCCTGGGCTCACGTGGCGTTTGTTCCTCTTGTAAATGTAATCCATGGATGTGACCCTCCACTAGGTTCTCTGTGACACCCTTCCCTGCACAGTGGGAGACCACTACAAACTGGGGAGAGCTGATGCCCCACAGAGTGTCCAGGGCCCAGTGCCTGTCACTTTGGTGGCAGTATGTATACCCTGCGACTTCTGGAAAGAAGGCAGAGCTCCATGCTGGATGCCTTGATCTGCCTCAGAGCACCTGCCCGGGAAGAGTTGGTGTGTGGCTGTCCTCCTCTCTCCATCCCAGGACTGGGAGAACATGGTTGACAGCCGTGGGGATGAAAGCCCCTGGGTCCGGCAGATGGTCCTCCCTGACACTCCACCAGGATCTCAAGGCCCTTTGCTCCAAACTGGAAAGAACTAGGTCCCACTAGTCCCTTCTCACAGAGGCCGGGGTAGCTGTGCGAGGGTCACTCAGCAAAGGTCCACACAGATACCAGAACACAGGGGTGATGGGAGGGGGTATGCCTTCTTTGAGCCAGTCTCTGGGCCGTCCTTACTGCCCTCAAAGCTCTCCCAGGGACACTTCCTGTGCCTCCTGCACCCCAGCAAGTTCCCAGGATGCCACTCTGGCCCTGGGAAGCAGCGACTCCATCAAGCTCTATGCAGAAGGAAGATGCCCTGCTCTGTCACCTATGGCCACTTTCTGAGTACCTACTGTGTGCAAGTGATTCCATTATGTCACCTAAAATGGTGACATGTTTTAGAATGCTCTTGCCAAAGTGTGACAGGCAAGACATATCAGGTATATATGGGATCTCCAGGCTACACCTGCCCCTTTGCAGAGGAGAGCCTAGGAGCCTTTGGCAAGCATCCTTGACTCTTTCTTACGCCCAGAGGCAAGCAGGTGGCTATGTGGGCCGAGCAGCCCATCTCTCGGGGACCTCCTCACAGACCTCTAGAACCCTTGCCATGGAATTTTGCATGCCATTTTATCATTCCCCAGTTCCCAAATCTTGGAGACCAGCACCCTCCTCCACACCTGCTCACACCGTACTCCCAGGACGTCTGATTTCTAACAGGCCTCTGGGCTGGAAAGCAGCATCTGTGTAGGTTCTGCACAGCTATTCTGGTACATTCTGACTGCGAGTTCTCCCCTAAGGTCCATCTGCCAGGCTTCAGGAGCATCAGGGCCACGTGAGAAAAGGAGTGGAGCGGGGATGGTGTGCAGAACCTAGAACCTTCGAGAAAGACTGAATAGTTTATTGGGAGATCCAGCTGCAAGGAAGCTAAGTCTCCTGTCAGCTAAAGGGAGCCACGGAACATTTTAAAAAGGGAGTGGGGTGGTCACAGTCCTGAGGGGCCACTGGGACAAGCAGACCCAAAGCCAGGAGATCAGCCAGAGGTCCCTGCCGTCATGAAGAAGAAAAGTTATAAAGCTGTGGTTACTGTTTGCATGTAAATGCCAAGTTTTCTTTTCTTTTTCTTTTAAAATATTGATTATTATTTTCTAGCTGTAATATTGAAAAATTCTTAAGGCAGGAACTTGGCAAAACAGCAGGGAAAAGAGGAAAATTAGAAATCAGTCATAACCCAATATGCTAGTCCATTTTTCTATTGCTATTGTAAAACACCGGCGACTGGGTATACACTATATAAAGTGAGAGTATATAAAGAGAAAATGTTTATCCAGCTCATCATTCTGGAGGTCCGGTGCCGTAGCAGTAACATCAGTTGGACTCTAGTCTAGCCTCACTGTGGACTCGAGGGTGTGAGAAGAAGGAAGGATGGGGTGAATCAACCCTCTCTTGGGGAAGCATCTCTTCCTTCTGAAAGGAACACCTTTAGCGACCTAGTTACTTCTGACCAGGCCACATGTCTTCAAGGTCCGCACCTCCCACGGCAGCCACACAGAGGACGAGTCTCCTACACACGGACCTCAGGAGGGTGAAGCCCACAAAGCCCCCTTAGGATCAGGCTCGGATCGTGATGAATTTCCTAACACGAAGAGGTCCACAGACATGAGTGCTGCCCCTGCCTGAGCATCCTCCCAGGACAGCAAGTGTCCCCACCCCCTGACTCAGCACTGGGAAAGCACTCTGGTGACCCTCGCTGCCTAGCTCTCGGGGGCGTGTCTCAGGTGCTTTTTCCTGGTTTTAGTCACTTGACTATCTGTCTCTTCTTCCCATGTCCCAGAAATTCTGCAAATACTCTGCCTGCTGATGACCTTCCAGAACTATTAGTTCTCTTTTTTCCTTCAAAACTTTTATTTGTCAATTCAAGATATTTTGGAATGAGGGAAGAGGCAGATCTGTGTCCTGTCACCTCCATCCAGTCTCTGTTAAAAAAAAAAAAAAAAAAAAAAATCCTGCTGTTGCACATGCTATCATTTCCTCAAGCGAGGCCCTGTTACAGAACACGGAGGTAACTGCCAGTTTTCACTGATTATACGCACAGATACAATGGACTCATATTGGAACTTCTGTCTGTGCATCTCTGATTATTTTCCAAGGATGGTTCCTAGAAATAGCACTCGTGAATTTTGAACCTTTTGTGTGTATTGCCAAATTGTCCTCCGAATAGATCACACCAATGAGTTCCAGCTCTGCGTCAAGTATTCTCTCATCCCTGGCAACGACTGTTTTAATTTGCATTTCTTTGATTACTATTGAGATCTTTCCTAAGGATCCTCTTGTCTCTAATTTTCCTTTTGTGAGTTTGGCGGCTCATGTGATTGGCACTTTTTTTTCTGACTGTCCTTCCCTGGCAGGTTTGTGAGCCTGTTTTATATGAGACTACCCAGCTCTTTGCCACGTTTGTGGTAGGTATTTGTTGATGTTTCATGTGTCCTTGAACCTTGGCTTTGATGTTACATGACACGTGGAGAATCTTGAGATTTTATGTAGCTAGATTTAGCCTGGCTGTGTTTCCCGCCTTTAATGCTGTGCTGAGCTCCCTCTTACAGGGGTTCTTGTGGCTACATCTCTGTTTTCTTCTAGTGCGTCTGTCACTGCATTTCAGCTTATCTGGAATTTCTGTAAAGGAAGTCTGAAACATCAAATCTTTCTCCGCCTGCTCCCAGACACTCAATTATTCTTTCATCATTTAATGGCTGTATCTATTCCAGACTGATTTAAATGCCTATGCTAAAGTTGACCTTTAGAAAATAACATACATTTCTATATGCTTTTGGCCAGTTTTGCGGGGCAAAAATGTAGCCCAAGCCACAGATGTGATTTTCAATTTTCTTGTGGCTACGTTTTAAAATGTTAAAATAAATAGGTAAAATTAACTTTAATAATGCATTTCCTTGGACGAAATATGTCCCAAATATTATCATTTCAGCACGTGTCACTAACCTCAGTGAGTGCCCAGGGACTCAGTGGCACCAAGTTGAGCTGCACCAGCTTCATCCTCTGTTCCTGCATTGAAACTTGTCCTGTTGCTCCAAGCACCCATGTGGACCTGGCACCCTGTGTTTTAAGGGGTGCTCGGTTATAACATAGCTAAAGCACAATCCTCCCTGTGTTGCTCACAAGCCTTATTCCCACCAAGTTGATTGTGGAAAGGCTCCCAGAATGCTTTGGTACTCCTGCCTGAATTCTGACCTCTCTGATTGCTCTGGTGAAAATGTGGTGACTCTGTGGCCCTTGGTGTACATTCATGAACATGGAGTGTGACTCGTTTGGTTCCTGGTGAAGTAGCCTCATTTTCTTTATGTAGGCCCTTTCCCTTGGCCATTGGGGTTATTTCTGTGTCCTGTGTTAAGGATTGATTTGGGGAATGACATCTACTTTACAGGATATTTTTAAAGCAGTTATCGCTGGCATATTGGAAAGCCATTGATCTCCACGCACCTCTTAGGACTAGGATATTGAACATATTGCTTCTGGAAATCTATCCTTTCTTAATTCCCTTGAGTTTTCTAGGCAGTCGGCAGCAACATCCATGTAAAGAATGAACCTGCTTCCTGTTTCCAGCATCACAGCATCCTTATCTTCTTGGTTTCTCACTGTGCCACCCTGCACGGCTGTTCAGAGCAAATGGGCAGGTTTCTAGCGGGTTTCAAGCAAGTGTCTAACTCTAGCTGAGCTCCCTAGGGGCTGGGTGACTTTGGGCACATCATTTAATTTTCCCATGTCTCTGAAAGCAGGGACATGCTCACATTACCTCAGGGTTGTGAGTATTAAAATAGCTAATATGCATAAGTACTCAAGGATTTGAACAGCACCCAAGGGTTCCCCACTGTCATTTGCTCTTGCTATTCGTCTTGTTGTGTTCACTAGGTTTTAGAGTGATGTCTTCAAATAATGATAATACTGAGTAATCCTGTCTCGTGCTTACAATCAATGAGAATGTCACTGGCAAGGTGTGATGCCAGTTGGGTATTCCTCACCATCTGAAGAGATGTTCTGCTCTCATTTGCTCTGTATAGGCATGTCGATCTTCAGTCTACAAAACGGTGGCTGCTTAGACTCTAAATTGGTAGCCATGTTGTCTTTTCTTCCATGTACAAGTGTGAGAAATCGTAGGCATTGGTCTTCTTGAATTCGTCTCATAATGCACTCACACAGCACATGTTTATAAAGTGCATCCAGTTCCAGTCACAGGAACACAGCAGAGAATGGACTGCTCCCTACCCACAGGGAATCTGCGTCCTTATGCAGGGAAACAGACAAGAAGAGAAGCTGGCCCGTGACTCTTATGTGAAATGACAGCGTGTGCCAAAGAGATTAGTCAGGCAGGGTCAGGGGTTCTGCTGGACGGTGCAGAGTGCGGTGAGGTGAGAAGAGCCTTCAGGATGCCTCCCGGTCAGCTTGTCAGGGATAGGAAAGCTCCAGAAGGAACAGCCGATGAGGGTGCTGGCATGAGGGATCTGGTGTGAAAAGAAGTACCATCAGAGGCGTTATGGCTAGGGCAGACAGAGGAGGAACATGGAGGGACTGTTCAGGTTCTGGGAGGAGATCTGTGAACCTTCTAAGAGCCTGGCTGCTGCTTTGAATCACCAGAGACTCTAACGGAGAGTGCTTTGGTTTTTTATTTACTTCGAAGAAAACAAATCAAAAATGGAAAACTATCCTAAAGTATCCAGTTAACTTTTCCATAGTACATACACAGGGATACAACCATTGTCTTATCTCATCTAGAACACGTCTTTGTCCCCAAAGACATTCCATATCCATGTCCATTAGCCTTCCTTCCCCCCATCCCGGCCCCTGAGAACAGGTACTCTTGTCTCAACGAATTTGCCTCTAATAGACTTGCTTATAAATGGAATCGTAAAATATATCGCCCATTGGGTTGAACTTATTTCACTTAGCATAATGTTCTCAAGATTCATCCATATAGCAACATGTATCACCACTTTGCTCTTTTTATGGCCAAATAGTATTCCATTATGAGGCCATAACACAATTTTTAATTCACTCATCAGGTGATATGTATTTTGGTTGTTTCTGCCTTGCTCTGCCATGAACAATGCTGCCATAAATGCTTGTGTGTACTCGTTTTTTGGGGGTGTACATATGCCCCTGATTCTTTTGCATGTGCACCCATCCAAGGGCTGGACCCACTGAGCCATATGGTAACACTGCGTTTACATAAACGTTTGGAGAAATGATTGAACCACTCTCTGGTTGCACCAACATCCAAGCCATCTTCACATTCCCACCAGTCACGTGTAAGGGTTCCAACTTCTCCAGGTTCTTATCAGCTCTTTTCCATTTAAAAAAATTATAGCCATCCTAGTGGATGACGAATGGGGCCTCATTGTGGGTTTGATGGGATTTCCCCTTGGATCTGTAAAGATGTTGAAAATCTTTGCATGTTCTTCTGGACCCTTGTGTATCCTCTTTTGAGATATACCTATTTGGATCTTTTGTTTAATTTTTAATCGGGTTATTTGTCTCTTTTGATATTGGGTTGTAAGAATTCTTCATATATCCTGGGTATTAGATCCATATCGGATACTCGTGCCTCCTGACTCAAAGCTTGAAATGGGGGACATCCTGTTGAACTTGAAGACTGAAATGTAAGAACTAGATAGAGCAGACAAAAAATGTGTTTAAACACACCTAACCCAGCGAGCTGTGGCTTAGCCTGCGCTGTCTTCCGTGTGCTCTGACACTTACACTAGCCTACACGTGTACAAAACGGTCTTCACAAAGGATAATTTAAAATAAATGTCAGGCTGGAGGTGTAGCTGAGTAAGTAGAGTGCTTGCCTAACATGCAGGAATCCCTGGGTTCAGGCCCCAGCACCACGTAAAACTGAGCCTAGCCAGGCATGCCGTGCACAGCCTTTAATCCCAGCACTTTCCAGGCAGAGGCAGGTGGAGTTCTGTGAGTTTAAGGCCAGCCTGGTCTACATTATGAGTTCCAGGACAGCCAAGGCTGTGGAAAGAGACCCTGTCCCAGAAACAAAACAAAGCAATCCCCAGCTGAGCGTGGCGGCTCAGCTGACCTGCCTGTAATTCTGGCACTGCCAAGATGGAGGCAGGAGGCTCAGAAGTTCATGGTCATCTTTGCTTATATAGCAAGTTCTGGGCTGCATTAAACCCTGCCTCAAAATCAACCAACCAATGAATTAGTTAGAAACAAAGTATTAAGCAGTTAATGCAATTTATTGAACGTATGTAACTGAAAAGCAACAGTAACATGGGCTGCTGTGGAGAACGGATTTTTCATGCTTAGGCATGTGTGGCTCGGTGGAACTGTGGCTCCATGCTCCTCAGAGTCAGGGAGAGTACCATCCCACATATCAGTAGCCTGAGAGGAAAATTTCAAAATTCACTTTTGCACCATTGAAAATTCAAACACCCAGAAACGGTCGTTCACAGGCTGAGGACTGTCCTGATAAGATCTGAAGTGTTTCCTTGCCTCCCGGGAATGTTTTTCACTTTCTTCATGAAGCCCTTTGTGAACACACTTTTATATTTGAAGTCAAAGGTGTCTTTTGAAGCCAGGTGGTGGTGGTGCACACCTTTAATCCCAGCACTGGGGGGGGGTGGGGCAGAGGCAAGAAGATCTCTGAGTTCAAGGCCAGCCTGGTCTGCCAAGTAAGTTCCAGGACAGCCAGGAATACACAGGAAAACCCTGCCCAGGGTGGGGTTGCGGGGAGGAATTTGCCTCAGTCCTCGGATTTAAGGAGCACTGTCTAGTCCGATGTCATTAAATTTTCTTTTAAGAGTTTTGTGGTTTTGGTTTTTGTTCCTACGATTAGGAACTCTGGTCACAGCCTTCTCTGAAATGAGCAGTGACTCCAGGGGCTGACCCAACACAAAATCTGAAAACGCCCACCGTCTGTGGCCCCTGCTTCCTGCTGTCACTTGGTGGCACTGGTCTGCCAGGTTACAGCTCTGATCCAGGTTCCCTGGGCACACTTCCCTGCACCTTCGGCCCCTCCTGTGACTCTAAAATCCTTCTTGGTCTCTTCCCCTTCCCTCCTCCCATTCTCCTCTCCTCCCCTTCTCCTCCCCTCCTCTCCTCCACCAGAAAGCCTGTCTCTTAGGCTTCTTCCATTTTCCCATCCCCCCCCCACCAGACTCCATGCATCTGCTTTATAAAACAGCCATCCTGATTGGTGGAAGCAAAGCAGGGGGCGGGGCAAAAGCTAAATTTTTGGTGAAGCGTAGTTATCTTGTGCTGTAAAGACCTTTTTTTTTTTTTGAGTCTTGTTTGTAGTCTGCCATTTTCTGTTTTATTTTCTTTTGTTATTAATATTTTCCCCTATGTTGTCATTCTTTGTATAATTGGATTTCCACACTTGTTCCACACTCTTACCTTGGTTGCTCTGAAATGCATTTACAGAGTTAAGTTTGTGTTTGATCATGGTTTTAGCCAATACTATACTTTCAGATAAATGCTGTTTCCTCACCATTACAATGAAGTATTTTTTGCAGCTTTGTTTACATTTAAAGTAATTGCTTCTACTTGTTTAATTTCCAATATAGAAATGCAGGGATGTCTGTGGCAAGCTCCAGAAGTTATGACCCCGTTGGCCCCCTGCCCCCATCATCTCTGATACTGGGTTTTTGTCCATTTTACTTCTTACATTATAGATATTCCTTGTCAACTGTAATCTGACATATTGATTTTATCTTGAAACTATGTGGCAGGAGCCATGATTTAACATTCAAATCCTCACTTAGCCAGCTACTGTCTACTGGCATGTCTAAACTGTTCTGCCTCTCCAGCACACGTGCATCTTTGATTAGGGGTTCGAATATACTATTGTATTATTTCTTGAGAACTTCATACATGCTTGTAATGTATTTTGATCATACCCAGCCCCTATTCTTACCCCAACTCCTCCCAGACCCACCCCAGCCCCTCTCAACTTCATGTTTTCTTTTTGTTGATGGTTTTTAAAAATAACTGATTCAGTCCCATTTGTGCTGCCCATATGAACTTAGGTACCACACCGTCCACTGGAGAGAAAGCACACAGATATCAGATATGCAGCCAAGATGATAAAACACACCAGAAAGTGGTCAGTGAAAGCAGACCCAATAGAAATCCAAGATTTTCTACCAGAGGCCACACCCTTAAAACAGATTTCCCCTGGCCCAGAAGCCATTCACTACCAATGGCTCCTCAGTTAGTTAGGGGTGGGGGCTCCTCAGTTAGGGGTGGGGGCTCCTCAGGCATGGGAGCTCCTTGTTAGGGGTAGGAGCTCCTGAACCCTTGCCCTCCCCATGCTGTGATGTTGGCTGAATTGATCTGTGCAGGTCTTGTGCAGGCGACCATAGCTGCTCTTAGCTCATGAGTGCAGTGGTCCTGTCATTGCCAAAGACACTGTTTTGGTCTGATCCCCCCAGCCCCTGGCTCTTACTGACCCGCCCCTTTCTCGATGGCCCCTAAGCCTTGGGAGGAGGAAGGGTGATGTAGATGTCTCATTTGTGGCTGAGCATGAGGGCATCTTTAAGTCCTGGTTGTCAGGATGGTCACATGACTTTTCTGTCTACCTGGACCTTACACACGCCATAGCTTCTCTTTGTTGTCTCCTTTGAATGACAAGTTGTCCACCTGTCTTCTCCAAACCTCTCCAGACATTGCATCAGGGTTTCACAACTCCAATTCAGCTGTTTTGTTGGTAACAGCTTTGCCCTGTATTAGCTACTTACAGACTTCTTCATCTTTGAAATGAAGAAAGAAAATATCACACATTTGATATTTGAACGCCTATTTTAAAACATGACTACTGCTTTCTTTGAGGAATTTAGTCTTTTAAAAAATTTATTAAAACTCTATTATTAAGCACTTGCAAATAAAAAAATATCACACAATGGAGACCCCACGGCTGTCATCTCAGCGAACTCCTGAACAGTTAGAACAGCCATCCTGGAACTGTGTGTTCACACAATTTTACAATTTTGTTTTCAAATATATTTTATGTACTTATCCACCACCACCACACACACACACAAAAAGTTCCATGCCATAGATCAAACTAGAAAAAGAGCTTTATATCCTCTTTCATGACACAAGTGTCTGTTACCCACATTTTTCCTCATCGCCTAGTACCCCTTTCTTCCCCATTCTGCATGTTTTACCTGTACCCACATGTGCATTCATTTTCCACATAGAAGGGAGAGCATGTGGTTTTCTCTGAGAGTGTGTGTCCTTGCTTAACATGCATTCTAAGTCCATCCATTTTCATGAAATGTGATTTCATTTTTCTTTAGTGCTGAATAGGAGCCCATTGTATATGTATCAGAATTTCACTATCCATTCATTTGTTAGACGCCTAAGTTGGTTCCATTTCCTTGCTATAGTGAATAAAGCTACAACAAGCATGACTGGTAAACCTATCTGATATTTGTATACTTTTTCTAAAACGTGGTTGCAGCTTTTGTTTGAAGACTTTGGTCTTCCTATTGTGAAAGTTTTCTTCTATTAGATCTGTAATGATCTCTCTATTGTTCTGGACTCCGCAAGGGTCCATCTTCAGTGTCAACCTGGGTGGATTGAGAACCATCTAGAACCATGCTTCTGGGCATGTCTGTGAGGGGTTTCCTGAGAGGTTTAACTGAGGAGGAAAGACCCACGGGAACACAACTGGGGTCCAGTCCACAGGTCTGTTCCTGAACTGAATAAGAAGGAGAAAGTGAGCTGAGCACCCGCCTACCAGAAATCCTCTCTCTGCTTCCTGATGCAGATGATGGTGAACAGCTGCCTCATGTCCCGCTGCCTCATGACCAACTGCCATGGCCCCCCCCAGCCACATGGACTGATGTCACCAGCTGCCTCATGCCCCGCCCCCAGCCACATGGACCAAATCCTGTATTCCTTAAACTATGAACCAAAATAATCCCTTATTTCAAGTTGCTTTTGTCAAGTATTGTCACAGCTACAGGAAGAGTCATTACCGCCTCCACCCCTCTTAGAAATACATCTAACTCCAGAGTGAAGTCTCTGGAGTTACCCTTCATGTTGCTCTTTTCTCTCTGGCATCTTTCTCTCCGCCCTTGCTGGCCACATCCAGGAGATGCTACCTCCTGGCGACCTCAGATTATCCTCCACAACTGTCGTCGTCGGTATTCTGTAACTAAGGTTGGCTTCTGACTGCTTCCAATGTGTCTTAACGCCCATATTTGATCATCTAATTCATCTCCTGCTATTGCTTTCTCAGCTCTGCTGGGGTCCTTTGAATTCCGGGTTCTTTTATTGTATCTAGCATTTCCAGCATCTCAGAGTTCCGCTTCTTTCATCTCTGAAGTACAAAACACTGTTACCTTCCGGTAGCAAATCTGTCCGTTGAGGAAGTCCCCTCTGCTTGTGTTCCGTGCTTGTTTCCTTCACCTCACAGTCTCCGCAGATCCCAAGGGCATCCTGGGCCTCCCCTGACCCGGCTCCGCCTTGCATCGGCAGTGAACTCGCCCTGGGTCTCCACTGTTTCAGCCAAGTCTGCTAAAACTTCTCACCTGAGTCTGAGATAATACAAAACTCCATAGCCGGGGGCAGGTGGCTGAGGGGCAAGGAGTTGCATGGTGCAGAACTGTATCCATGATTTCTCCTTGCAGGCAGGGAACAGCTGCTCCAGATGTTGAGGGTCGCTGCTGGCCTCTGCCCTCGATGCCCTCACCTGCAGGGTCTGGCAGGCACCTGGACTGTCCGTGGGGAAACTGGACTTGGACAGCTCTGCTTGCCTGTTATCAGGTAGCATGGCTAAGCCATGGGCCAAGTGGGTGGGCTACATAGAGAGAAGGGGGTTCCCCCAGAGTGGGCTTCGTACCCCTCCTGTGACCCAGGCTATCCCCCAGCACTGAGCCATCCATCTTAGGCTATGTGGTCAGCGCCCCCACCCGGCACGTTCACCCTCCCTACAGCGCAGTGCCCCCTTCTTGGGAAGCAGGGCTGTGAGTCAGCTTTCAATCTGGTTTCCTTGGCATCATACCTAGCTGAAATTCCTCAAAATTGCTGGCATGTTGATCTTCTCGCTCCTCTTCTTCCAACACTGAGGCAGATTCTCCTATTTTTGTACTCCCTTGCAAGGTCCTTTCTGTCACTTGCAGAAGGAGGTAGCTTAGGTGGGAGGTGGACATCTGTGCTCAGCTTTCCTGCCTTTATAGTTAAGATGGCCTCTTGCTTTGCACATTGGCGTATAGGCCGATGAGAAGTCCTCGGCGCTCCCTGCCTCATGGCCCTCTTAAGTTCTTCCCCTGTGCTGACCCTCACATCATCTGGTTTTATGGTTTTGGTTTTGTTTCCCTGGGCACGTTCCCTCTCCCTCTCAAATTTCAAGTTAGCATGCCCTCTGATGAGAAATTCTCCCGCCAAACATAGCTTTGCCAGGCTCGGGCAGTGCCTGCTGCCGTTGCCAGGGAGGGACTCATTGTCTGGCAACCTGATCCGTAGCCCAGCCTTCCGCAATATTGATGGAGCTTCCCCCACATCCTCCCTGCCCTGCCAAGGTCACGACCTCCAAATGGAAACAGCAGAAGCAGTTCCCTGACTCCTGGTCCCCATGTGTCCCTTCCAGAAGCCATGTGTCTCACTAGAGAGCCATTTCGGATCCTTCTGGCACATTCATGTCTTGCTGGTGAGTCAGCAGCAGGGCGGCAGGCGGTGGAGGGGTGAGGTGCACAGGCACCCCAGCTCGGCTTGGCAGCCCGCCCCAGAACACAGCACATCACACAATTTGCCGTATCCAGCCTGTGAACAGCTGCCTCTGGCCCTCTGTGGGGAGTCACCAAGCTGGTGCAGCTGCTCCTTCCGGGGAGTGGTGAAAAGATTTCTCCCACCAGGGGCATCTGCGCATCCCTTTGGGATTTCATGGGGTGCAGGCTAGCTTGCTCCTGCAGGGACCACAGACCTCTTGGGCTTAGTTCAATGGCATTACCGCCGCTTGCCCCCCAAATCTTGAACCCCGGCATGTTTTCTTTACCTCTCTTTGATTAGATGTCCCTGATATAACCACTGCCCCTCACACCTAGCGTGAATGATACCGTTTTTAACTTTACAATCCCCCGGGGTAAGCTGTGGAGGTACCCTTTTTTTTCAGAAGACAAAGGGGTTCCAGAGTTCTCTTGTTCACCTAGAGTGGTCACCCAGAAGCAGAGCCTTGGGACTCCAGGTCTGTGTGGTTCCCTCTCTCCCACAGCCTGCAGTAAGCACAGAACCATGGGCTCAAGGTTATAAGAACACAGACACGTTCATTGCTTTGTGTGTGGCTTATGGCTTCTTTTGCAATATAACAGCAGAACTTAGCTGGGCCAGAGCCAGGAAGACTAACAACGCCTAAACCACTTACACTCTGTCCCCTTTTGGGAAAAGATAGCTGCTCCTTGCTGTTGTGGGCAAGAAATAAGACTGACGTTAAGTCTTAGTTCAGTGTGTTCTGTGTGAGCTGTGTGACCTTTGGCAGCTGCCTCAACCTCTCTGTGTCTCATTATACTTACCACAAATTGCTCATAACTATGCCTTTTAGGTCCACACCAGTGGCCAAAAGTGGCAACCTCACAAGAGCAAGGGATTGGGCATCTGAAGGGCACTGGGGATGGGGACACCACCGTCGCCCTCACCTTTCCACTCACAAGAAGTGTGTTGGCTTCTCCTCTCTGTCATACCCCTCTCTAGAGTGTTCTGGCATTTCTACCGAAGCCTTCCTCTCACTTCCTGGAACAAAGGGGCATAGTCTTCCTCTCTAGACTCCCCTCAGTTGGCACCAAGCACTCAGTGGTACATCACAGGTAGCAGGCGTCCTGTGGTCTCTCATTCATCCACTGGTGGTTTTCTGAGGCAGGCCATCGGTCTGGGACCTTTCAGGGACTCACACAGCCCGCAGTCAGCCCAAGGCAGATGGGTGGGCTAACAGGCCGCCATGACAGCTAAACTGTCCTGGCTTTCAGATTTGCACCCCAGTTGGAAAATTCCACTCGGGCCTTGCAGAGTCGATTCCATTCCCAACTCCTAGGGAAGTTGCACTGTCCAAACTGCTGAGCTCAGCATGGTCCAGGTCCTGCTGCCGCTCAGCCTGCTCAGCACTGGGGGCGGCGTCCACCCAAGATGCACACTCAGCACCTGCCCGGGTGAGACCGGCTCCAGGCTCCCGGCCAGGGGGTGGACAGGTTGTCATTCCTAACCTTGAGGGAGCTGAGACAGCTCAGCTTCTCTCTGTCAGGAGCCGTGGGTCTGAGGGGACCTTGTGTGAGAGTCCCAGTGATTCTCCGGGGTGATCCCAGGAACTTCTTGGTTACCGAACCAATAAAATGAGGCTGGAGGTATGGGGGCGGGATTTTGGGGGACAAGACAGGAGAGGCATCAGAGGGCCAGAGCTGAGCTAGGAACCCCCCTAGAGGACTTCAAGGAAAGGAGCTATTTACATGGGGCTGCAAGGCTGAGCAGAGCCCAGGAACGCAGGTGACTCGGGCAAGTGTGTAAAAGAACTGTACGGATTATGACAAGATGCGAGTAGAGGCATCGGGCTATCCTTGGGTAACCTGTACCTGCAAAGCACGAGTGTTCTATCCATTAGGGCCCTGTAGGAAACATGACATGGGGGGGGGGGGTCAGAAGAAAGCAAACTTCACAGGGGCATTATGGGCAAGGCCAGGGAACCTAATCAGGCTAATGAGGCCCCAAGGACTAGCAATGGTGGGAGTCACAGCCACCACCTACAAGAGGAGGGGCGGAGCTTAAGAGCGCCGCTGGAGCCCAGCCGGAGAGAACGGGGCTGCAAAGAAAGATCCGGACCTTTTAACTCTTTCTCCTCCCTGCCCTCTGACTCCTGCTGAGGTCTCTCTATGGCCTTGTGGTGCCTGCTGAGTTCCTGTCGCCCTCCGACACCTGCCGAGACCTCTCATTAGCCCTCTAGTGCCTGCTGAGACCTGCCACCGGCCTCTTCACACCCGCTGGTCTCCTACCCTTCTAGTACCTTCCGGAGTCCTTTTGGCCCTCTGCCTCCTGCTGGGCTCCCATTGGCTTTCTGAACCCTGCAGGCCTCCTATTGGCCTTCAGACCCCTGCTGGGATCCCATTGGCTGTCTGACTCCTACTGGGCCACCCATTAGCCCTTATGCCCCTGGATCCCATTGTTTTTCTGATACCTGTTGAGACATCCCCCCAACTCCCCACTGGAATAACAGAACTGGGAGTCTCAGAACAGTCAGAGATGCCTCTCATTAAAGTCAATTTCCAGAGGGAGCAGGACCAGGCCGCTGCGGGTGTGGGTTGAGGACAAGTGTTGGGTCCCAGCAAGGATTACTGCCTGGTTAGTGCCAGTGCTTTCTCCCTGAGTCAAGCCAAGCAGGCTAGACCAGTCACTGGGGGTGCTGTCTTGAAGGAAATGTATGATAGGCAGTGAGGCTACCCGTTTTAGTCACAGGTGAATCTTACCAGTGATGGGAATAAGAGCTTCCTATAGAAGGTTCTAGACATGATGTCCATGGTAATGCCCAGGAAAAAAGGAATTTAACCTGAAAAGCCAGATTGGGGTACCCTAAAAGGGTGTCACTCAGTTTGTAAGAATGGGAGGGCCCACAAGGATCCATCCAGGGTCACACATACTCAAGGACCTTAGAGAAAAGAGGGCAGGGCTTAGCACAGAGCTCAGAGAGAGAGAGAGGAAGCTGCCACGGGAGAGGCTGGGACATCAGACAGGAGTGGACACCACAGTGGAGCTGTGGGCCACCCCAGGAAGTCATTTCACTGCTCCCCCACTGACTCTGACTCCATGGGGTTCTCCTCTTTAGCCTTCAGCCCCTGGCAACCAAGTATGGATGGATTCGGGCTCCTTGGGCATCCTTCCATCCTTCACTCACTCCTCACAGGCTTCCTGTGTGCCACACTACACCGGACCCCAACTCCTTCCAGGATGTGAGGAGCTTGTGTGGAAAGGAACATGGACCAACCCCACCAGCATCAGCTCCTTACAAGCCAACCCCAAGTCCAAGTACCCCCTTCTCAGACTACCCAGCATGCTGACTCTTCACAGCAAGGGATGCTGATGCACAGGGAGGGATGCTGGTGCACAGTAAGGGATGCTGGTGCACAGTGAGGGATGCTAGTGCACAGCGAGGGATGCTCATGCATAGCAAAGGATGCTGGTGCACAGTGAGGGATGCTCGTGCACAGGGAGGGAGGGAGGGATGTTCGTGCACAGCGAGGGATGCTGGTGCACAGTGAGGGATGCTGGTGCACAGTGAGGGATGCTCGTGCTCAGCGAGGGATGCTCATGCATAGCAAAGAATGCTCGTGCCCAGCGAGGGATGCTGGTGCCCAGCGAGGGGTGTTGGTGCACAGTGAGGGATGCTAGTGCACAGTGAGGGATGCTCATGCATAGCAAAGGATGCTCATGCTCAGCGAGGGATGCTGATGCACAGCGAGGGATGCTCATGCACAGCTGCATCTGCGCTCCCACGCGGCCTGCACACAGAGCATCGAATGCACTTCTTTGTGGAGTGCTGTCCTCTGCACTCAATATGACCGTTGTCCTCCTGAACTCTCAGCACTTATGATTACCCACGTGTCACCTGCACAAGGTTGGGCCCATTGATGTTCTACTGTGGCGGAGGAGGGGGTGGGACTCATGACGCCCCATCCCCACCCCTGAAGACACGTAAGTGGTCAGTGGTTGCTGGAGGAGCGAGGCATTTCCTTTAGAGCAGCGGTTCTCAACCTGTGAGCCATGACCCTTGTGGGAGTGAATGACCTTTCTACAGGGTTCGCCTAAGACCGTCAGAAAACATGAATATTTATATTAGGATTCATAACACCAGCGGAATTACAGATATGAAATAACAATGAAAATCATTTTGTGGTTGGGGCTCACCACAACATGAGGAACTGTATTAAAGGGTCCGCAGCATTAGGACGGTTGAAAGCCGCTGCTCTAGAGAAACTTGCATGTGGCCCAGGTTCCTGTAAGTAACTCTGACTAGAAGCCGTGGTGGGGCTGGACAGACGGCCCAGTGGGTAAAGTGCCTGCCACAAGCATGAAGCATCACAGTACATATACATGTACAACACATATACAAATACACGCCTGGAGTCCCGGCGCTGGGGTGTGGAGACAGGAGGATCCCAGGGCGGCCAGTCTAGTCGGTCGGTGAACTCTACTCAGTGAGAGACCCTGTTTCAGAAAACAAGGTGGAGAGTGACTGGAGAAGGTGTCGGATGTCACACACGAATATACACAAAGACACACATGAGTGTGTACACACACACACACACACACACACACACACACAGAGCGCTAAATAAACAAACATGCTTATTGGCCCACCAGGCTAGACCCTAGTGGGATTGCTTCTTGAGTCTTTGTTGCTGCCGTCTCTAGGGTGAATGCTCAGAAAAAGTTCCCACTGTGCACTAGGGCTCTCTAGAGGAAAGGACCTACTAGAACGAGTCTGTACGACACAGGGGGTTGTTAGGGGACTGCACAGTGCAGGCTGGATAGTCCAGCAATGGCTGTCTGCATGCCTGCCGGAGAGGCTGGGAACTTGTAAGATGCTCAGTCCACAAAGCTGGATGCCTCCTCAGTCACAACCTGACTCTGCAGGCCTGGGAGATTGCTGCCGAGGCGCTCATCTTCAGCCACGTCGGGAGACTGAAGAAGCTGAGTTCAGATGTCTGTGAAGGATGGCAGAAGCCGGGCAGCACCGGGGTAGAGGCCATGGTCAGCAAGGAGCGAAGGCATGCAGACTGCGGCCCTGCTCCTCCTTTGGCCCTCTTTACACCCGGGCCCTGTGGGAAAGGCTCTGCCCACCTTCGGGAGGGGATTCCCATCTCAATTAATCCATCCAGGAAACTCACAGACTGCACAGGTCCAATCAAGCTCACAGCCACCATTAACCACCACACAGCACATCTTCCCTTGCACACCCACCATTAACCACCACACAGCACATCTTCCCTTACACGCTTGCCCTTCATTTCATCCACGCAGGTTCAACTCCAGCTATGCAGTATTAAGCACTAACTTCCCTGAAAGTAGGTGATCTCTGTTCCCACAGGAGTGCCTTTCCGCCACACAGAGAAACTTCTAAAAGAATTTAAGTGCATGGGCCAAACCTTAGGAGAGGGGATGAGACAAAAATACCCCTCCCAGTTACTCAGAATTGCTTCAGCAACTTTAACATCCAAAGAGAACAGTAAATGGGATCAGCATAGTGTAGAAAAACCACAGACATTGGTGGTGAAAAAAGTCTCTGCTTAGTGTCCAGCTCCTGTTTGCATGCTTCTGGTGATGGGGAGCTCATTACCACTTTCCTCTTCACTAGAACATTTTCTTCATCTTCTATGTCATTATCTTCACTTCCTGCCCCCCAGTTCTTCCTCCTTCTGGATTTGAGCCAGGATCTACCTTCCTGGCCCTTCTCTCTGTTGGTTCACTGGCTGCTATCGGGTGTCCAGAACCAGGTGTCCCCTTTCCTGTGACAGCTCCTCCATTTTGAAGTCAGCCATCTCTTCCTGCCTTGATCTTCTCTGTGCTAATTTTTTTCTAATTAGTTTAAATTAATGGTAGTTCCTGGGGAGCTGAAGCCCCAGTAAAAGTGACCTGAATTATTCAAACATTGGGACATTTCAAAGCCTATTTAGCCTAATTAGCATCTTAACTCCGTCGGCGCCCTCAGCATTGAAGGATCCGTATTTGCACACGCTCCGCGTGTTAATGGATTTTTTCTTGAATGAACTGTTTAATCAAGTGAAGACACATTTCATGAATGAATAGAAGTAAATCTATAATTATACGTTTTAGTCAGGTAAGAGGAGTGACATTTCGGCACAATCTGTCGCTATATATAGCAGGTGCATGTGAACGGCAGAGTAAGTGGGTTACCTCGGCTTCCGTAGGAGAGCTGGGGACTCGCTCCGCTCCGAGTTCACGTCTAACCTAATTAGAATGTTCACACTTATACGTGCAGGCAGATCTGTCCCCACCTGCACCTGGAGCTCTGTCTTTCTGGATGATTCCTGGGCTGGGGCGGTGACCTCCATAGGAATGGTGTCCTGGGGATGGCTGGCCGTCAGAGCTAGGTGTGTCGGAGTCTCAGGCACTCCCACTTCACGGACTCTGAACCTGCCCTGCCTGAGACCAGTGGTCTGACCACGGATGCTTGGTCAGTACTTTTCAGACAAGATGTAGCTGAGATGGAGAGGGCAGGAGAGGAGCCCCAGCAGCAGGGAAAGATGGGAGCCGGGACGGAGAGGGGGTGGAACCTCTGCGTCGGTCCTCAGCTGAGAACCCCTTCCCCTCAACTCAGAGCGAGGAACTTGAGCGGCTCACTGGACGCACGTGGAAAACTTTTATCCCACCGATCAGTTGGGAGACACCCAGGCATCCTCAGGTGACCCCGAGGCACGGCCATCTTCCCAGTGACAGACCAGTGTGATCTTGTCTGCAGCTTTATAGAAAGGCCCTGGCCAGGGCTACCATGCCACTGTGCTCTGGTTCTCCACCGCTGGGAACAAGGGAGACCATGTGTGCTTATCGTTTGAAGTTGCTGGGATAATTTTTACAGAGCAATAGAAGAGTGATACACATTATCAGTTACCCTCAATGCTTCTGACACACACACACACACACACACACACACACACACACCTCATGACTCACACTTCATTGACCCCCACAGCAACCTGGGTTATCACTGCAAACACAGCCCCGCTCAGGTCAGTTCCTCTCTTGAATCCTCACAATGGCTTTCTATAGCGCTGAGATCACAGCACCTTTAATGTAAATTGTAAGGCTCACATGATCTAGCCCCGCCCACCTCTCCTTTCTCCCTTGCTTCATTCCAATGCTGTCCCCCAACCATTCTTTTAGGCTCTCCTTTAATTCCAGGTTCAACAGTCTCTAGTTTCTGTACCATCTTCCTCCACCCCAGGACTTTTGCACATGCTGCTGCCCAGGCTGGGTACTTCTTGCTCCTCTTCTTGGCCTGGCTCTGGCTCTGTTGCACTAAACTCAAGAGCCTCAGCAGGTACTCATGCATTCACCAGAGAAGCCATCTGAGGGATGCCTCCCGCACCTACTAGTGAGAGAGAGAGATGCAGGGCGGTGAGTAGGTCAGGGCCATGTTAGAAGCCCATCACTGGCTACCCCAGTGCCTGAGCAGAGGAGATGTCAATGTCAGGCGTGAACGAGCATGAGACAAATACACGAGATTGGAGGGACAGACAGATCTCATCCCGGAAAACTCCAGGGCCCTTGAGAGTGGTTCATGAAAGCATGAAGTCCCAAAGCCAGTTAGTGGTTAGACAGATGTGATTTCGGATCCAGCAGTAGGGCTGACTGAGAACGAGGTCGCAAATGTTCCCCCTCCCCCAGCTGCCTGGGCTTCATCCTGGGACTTCTGCACTTGGGCTCGAGATTGCCTTGCTGGAGGTCAGGCATCTGAGGCTGCAGTGGAGGATCGGTAGGCACAGGAGGGACTTCATTGGTTCTACGTGTGGGCACCAGAGCATGGCGGGGACAGGAGCCTGGCAGGGCAAGCCTTCACAGGACCCAAGCAGTGTAGGGTAGACAGTAAGATTACTGGGAGATTTCTACATTGGCCCACATGGCCCAACACAGGTTGTAATCATGATGAGAGTTTCTTGGAGGTCATGTTTGTGACTTAGTTTTGTGGTTCTCCAGCATGTGTCACCTAGATACAACCTCCTGTCACAGCCTTCCTAGAAGGAACTCTCAGCTTCATCATGATACAAGCATGATGCCCTGATTCCCATTTGACAGCTTAGGACTTGGGGGTTTGATCTTTTCTGGTGATATTTGGTAGAATACTCTCGCACTGTGCAGGGAGCCGCAGCCATGTGACCCCAGGGACAGCTGAGCCTGCAGTGTCCGGAGCCACTGAAACATACGCTCCGCTATTTCATGGTTTTCCAATTTCTCAGTTTCGGACTCATCGGCCCCATCACCCATCAATCAGCATCTTCGCTTTATCTTCCCAGGAATGAAGGGCTTTTACTTTCCCAGAAGAACGTGTACTTGCTTTTATTAAATAGGAGTGAAAAGGATTCTAGAATCTGAGACCTGCAGTCTAGAGCAAGCAGCTCAGACCCCGGACCCATTACCCAGGAGAACCTGCAGGTTCAGGCCTAACCTGGGCATCTGGGGGACGAAGCAGTGGCTCTTCCAGTTCCCAAGTGAGGGTGGGGTGGTGCCTTACATCCTTCTGTTCTCTACCTTGCTTCTTTGAAATGCCACTTAGTTGGTTTGCTTTACTTGCCACCCCTGAAAGTCCATCAGAACAAATACCCGAGCTGAGCACAAACACCGAAGAGCTGAAGCAATGGGGGCTGACGGCTATCAGTGCCAACCAGGCACTGGGCCTGCTCTGGAGCACCAGGCTGGGGTGTGGAAAAATCACCAGACTGAGTCTCCCTCAGTTGCTCGTGGGTGAAATTGGAGGCAGGATGAGAACACCTGTAGGGTGGGTTTATCCCTTTACCAAGCAAAATATAACACCGGTTCTCACACCTGGCCTGACACTCTCATAGATACCTCAACCACTGGGTCCTTCCTCACTTTTAAGCAGCGTACTGAAATCCACAGCTCACAAAGCCCTTCCACGGCTCCAGGATGAGCCTGGAATCCAGCTGTTTGCCCACTGTCTCCATTTTCAGGTAGGAAGACCGAGGTTCAGAGCAAGCTGGGTCACCTCTCCAAATGCGAGTGACACGCAGATCGAGAGCTGGGTCTCGGCAGTGCCTGCCCTTGGTGAAGACACTGATTTGTGTTGCCAGCCACCCAGTGCCCGCACCCAAGGCGGGCAACACTGAGATGGACCCACTTGTGACCGGAAGCCATGAGGACACAGAACTGAGCTGTAATAGCAGAGGCAGCATTTGCCCATCTTAGTCTCTAATATTCTATCAAAGCAGAGGCAAAAACTGTAGCGGGGGGGGGGGGGGCTGAAACGGAGCTTGGTGGTGGAGCATTTGCCTAGCATGCACCAGGGCTGCTACGCTCAGCACTTTTCTGCTGTGTGATAAAACCCATGGCCAAAGGCAACTCACAGAAGAGTTACTTGGGCTGATGGCTGCTGAGGCATAGCATCCATAACGGCAAGGAAGGCCGGTGGCCACAGCAAGATTGAGAGCTCACATCTCAACCTAACTGGACATGGAAGGAGACCATGATTTCTAAAAGCAAGGTTCTAGGTTCTAAAGGGTCCATAACCTCCCCCAAACAGCGCCACTGACTGGGGACCATATGTTCAAATGCATGAGTCCATGGGAGCTGTTTCTCATGCAAACCACACCTGGGTTCAGTCCCCAGTACCTCCAACAAAACAACCACACTGGACGTGGAGTGCTTTTTCCTGCTACAAAATGTCCCTCGTGAACCATCTCCAGAATCTAGAAAGCCGTAGAGCAAAATGAACACCCAGTACCGTCAAGTGGAATTCACAAATAACCACCTGCATCTCTCTCTCAAGGAAATAAAGCAGGGTGGCTCCCTCTGGCACTCCTGCCCCCCTTCCTTGGCAGTGGCTTCCTGACGGCCAGTGACATGCAGGGCCAGATTGTCCAAAACCACGTTGATGTATGTTTTAGATGGATCTTCCGAATGCTAACATAAGAAGGTCTATTTTGTTTGTTTTGTTTTGTTTTTTTCGAGATAGGGTTTCTCTGTGTAACATTCCTGGCTGTCCTGGAACTTGCTTTGTAAACCAGGCTGGCCTTGAACTCACAAAGATCGGCTTGCCTCTGTCTCCCAAGTGCTGGGATTGAAGGCGTGCACCACCTCTGCCCAATTAAGAAAGTTTATTTTATTGGGATGAAGTATACAGAACACCTTGGCCATCTGTAAGTGCACAGCAATAAGGGTCTTCTCAAGTTATGTAACTGCCGTGTTATACATCTCCTGAACCTTTGCACCACCCTAAACTGAGGCTCTGAGCCCATTCAGTACCAAATCCACTCTGCTGTCCACCCCCAGTGACTGTCTCTAGGAATTTGCCTCTTCCAGGTACCTTGTGTAATTGCCTTTTGGGTCTGCCTTTCTTTAGATTAACCCATTGTGGTAGTTTGAATGTAATGCCCCTATAAGTTCTTAGGGAGTGGCATTATTAGGAGGTGTGACTTTGTTGGAGTAGGTGTGGCCTTGTTGGAGGAAGTGTGTCATTGTGAGGGTGCACTTTGAGGTCTCTTATGCTCAACCTACGCTCAGTGTAGACAGTTCACTTCCTGTTGCCTGCAGATCAAAATGTAGGACTCTCAGCTCCTTCTCCAGTATCATGTCTGCCTGCACACCACCATGTCTCACTAAAATGATAATGGACTAAACATCTGAAACTGTAAGCCACCCCAATTAAATGTTGTCCTTTATAAGAGTTGCTGTGGTCATGGTGTCTCTAACAGCAATAGAAACTCTAACCAAGACAGCCATGCATGTTGTAATATACTCAGAATCTCAATCTTTTTGAAGGCTGAATAGTATGTCACTCTGTGTGTGCACTCCATGTGTTTATAGTACCCATCCAGAAACAGACACTTGGGTTGCTCCCACTTTGGGGTTTTTGTGAATAATGTCCTGGGAATATGGATGTTACAGTTGGAAGGTAAAATCTCCCCCATAGGTTTGTGTTTGACTACTTGGTCCTCCATCATAGTGCCATTTAGGGAAGTTGTGGAACCTTTAGGAGATGGAGTCTCACTGGAGAAAGTGGGTCACTGGGGGCCAGGCCGTGAGGGTTGTAACCTGGCTCTAGTTCTGGCCTGAGCCCTCCCTGATTCCTGGTCTTTTGAGATGTGAGAATTCCCTACTGTACACCCTACCACCGTGAACTCCTCCATCATTTTCTGCCATGACGGACTGTGCCCTCTCGGACTGTGAGCCAAAACAAACCCTTCCTCAGAGCTGCAGAGATGACTCAGTGGCTATGAGTGCTTGCCGTTCCTGTCTCTAGGAATTCTAGAGAACCCAAGTTCATTTCCTAGGATCCATGTTGGACAGCTCACAACCATCTGTAACTCTAGCTCCAGGATATCTCTAACAGGCAACCACACACATTTGACATACAGTCACACACACACACACACACACACACACACACACACACACACACACACGTAGGTAGATAGGTAGATAGATAGATAGATAGATAGATAGATAGATAGATAGATAGACAGATAGATGATAGATAGATAGATAGATAGATAGATAGATAGATAGATAGATAGATAAAATATTAAAAATAAAATGAAAAACCCTCCCTCCTTCAGTTGCTCTGTGCTCTGGCAGATACCTTGACACGGTACTGAAAAAAGCAGCTGACACACTGAGTGTACATGACAAGTCCCTGCTGTCATTTCTTGGGGAATTATTCCCAGGAGTGGACTTACTTGCTGGAGCAGGTGGTGATCACTGTTTGGTTTTCTGAGGCACCGCGTTCTGTTTCCCAGAATCCTGAACCACTGTACGCTCCCAGGGGTGGTTCCCAAGGGCACCAGAGGCTCTCATCCTCACAAACACTTGTTGCTGTCTGGCTTGACAGTGGCCATCCCCGCGGAGTAAGCAAGACGTGCTTTTCAGAGTCTCCTCCTCTTGGGCTCAGAGAGAGGAAGATCACACCCAGGGGACAAGGTCACAAGCACGTCAGAAACAGCAAGACACAGAAGCTGGGTCCCCACCTCTCATCTGTCCCTTCTCAGCAGCTCCGCTGTATGGGGTCCATTGTTGCATTTCAGGAACACCCAGCCAGGTATACTCTTCAGCCAGATACCTCTTGTTATGTTTAAACCAAACTTTAAACAAAAATCAACACCAAAAAATATGGGGGGGGGGCGTGATATGGGAGAAGCCTGGATTTCTGATTTCTTCCCCTCAAGTGTCCTGGGCCTGTTTCCAGCATGGCAATGGGACAGCAGTGGCTATCCTTAGAAGGCCATGTGGTCTCTAGGGTGCCACAGTACCCCTGAACGCCTGACGTCTTTCCACACCGGCTGACCATGACGACATGGCCGTTGGCAGCCTCTGCCTTGTAGGCACATGCGCAACCCAGAGGTCAGAGCCTCATGGTCAGATGCCACCATTCCCTCCCCAACTCCGTTCTATATTGTCCTTCTGGAGTCTTGGCTGTGTCTTCACTGCCACAGAAGCCATACTGGAGCTTATACTGCAAAACATGAACAAGGTATCGGTTAGACGGCCTGACCCAGGCCAGGCAACGTGGGGGTGCTGGCCAGCCCATCTCTTCGCCTTGCCTCATCTAGGAACTCCGAGGGCAGGCTGAGCAGCCCAGCCTTGCCTGGGGCCATGTCACAGTGTCACCTACAGGCTGTGCTCCCTTCTGACTCTCCGTGGTGTGGAGAAAACCGCTCCCCAATTCAACCAACCCTGACGAGTGGGCCCTTCCTGGCAACAGCCTACCCAAGCTCTTGATTTGTCTCTGTCCACAGGTGAGGAACGACCTGACTGGGGTTCTGTACGGGGAGGACATCGAGATCTCGGACACAGAGAGCTTCTCCAATGATCCCTGCACCAGTGTCAAAAAGCTCAAGGTAGGTGCAGCCTGTCACTGGGGACAGTGGCGCCCCCAGGGGGTCCACCTGCTCTGTCAGAGCCCTGACTTCATTGTAGACCTCACAGTCAGTTCTTCCTTCTGACATCCCAGACCTCAGGAGTCAGCCTCCTTGAGCTTCCCCACGGATTGCTGTCCAGCTCTGACAAAGGTCACTGGTAGCCAGGCTCTGTGCCCCTGGAACTTGTGTGGCTATTTCGCCCCTCAGCCATGCTTGAATGGCAAGCAGGGCACCTACAGATGTTGTCTCTCTTGCACAGGGGCAGGAGCCAGGAGCTATCTGGCCCGTCAAAAAGCATGGTTGAGAGGCCATATCCCGATCCCACCCCGCGTCAGTCACTCTAGGGACGGAGGGAGACAACTTGAGTTTCCCCCATCGTAAACATGTCTTCCTTTCACTGTCTACCGCAAGCTCCAACCCCTACCCGGTGCCGGCCCCTCTCCTGGGCTCCCAGATGTCATCACACCCACCCGTTCTCAGGTTGATCACAGCACAGCCAGGAAGAAGGTCCACTCGAGGGAAAATGAGGGGTCTAGGGCAAAAGGAGGGAGAAGTGACTCATGCCGCCAGGGGAAGAGGTCGGACCTGACTCTAGGGAAGAGAGAGATGGATAGAGGCCCAGCAGGATCCCAGGCCGCAGGATGCAGGCTGCAGGCAAGGTGGGCTGCAGATGCAAGGGTAGCAGGCACGCTCTGCTGTGGGAGCATCAGAGTTCCACAGAACATGGGGCATTGGGGGAAGGAATACCAAGGTGATGCCGAGGCTGGAAACAGCTCCAGGCCAGTCCTCAACAACTAAGCACTCAGCTAAGAAACTCGCTCTTCTCCTGAGGGTGGAGGGAAGCAGTCCTCAGAGCTGTGGACTCCCCTCTCCCTTCCATTCCCTCATGGCCGCTGGGAACGTTATTAGCATGAAGATCCCACATGCCAACTGCTGGTGTCTCTTCTGACTCAGGGGGGTCCAAGGTTCCCCTTGACACAGCACGTGATGTCTGTGAACCACAGGCCGTGAGATTTTTCAGTTCACTGATGGGGATCCAGAGCTCAGAGCTGGGGAGCCAGGGGACTCAGAAGAACCCCACACCTCCTGGTCTCCTGTCAAGGACTGTGCTGTTGCAGGGTCTAGATAGGCCCTGAGGAGCCTGGAGGAGGCAGGCCAGTGGGGAAGGGGGCCATGCTGCGCCAATCTTGTTCTGCCACATGCAGAGCGTCTCCCCAGAGCAGGCTCCTGAAATAGCTCCTGGCCTCCCAGGCCCAGCTGAGTTCTGAGGGCTTTGGAGTTGAAAGGCAGCATGGGCAGAAGCCGAGGTGTTGAGATCCAGGGTGGAACAGCGGCGCTCTGCTCATCAGCCAAGTTCAAGTTCTAAAACAGACGTGATGGGAACGGTGCCGAAAACAGCAGCCCAAACACCCAGCCTTTCCAGCCTCCAGCCCTTGACTGGCCACCCACACAGAGCAGGCCACCGACCCGAGGCTTGACCCTGTGCCCGTCATTTCTTCATTTGAGCTTCCCAAAGTCGATTTGAGATCGATTTCACTGAGGGCCAAAGGAGGTTGGGTAACTCCTCAAGACCTACAGGGAAGGTGGAGGGCTAGAATTCCCCCTGGAGTCTGGTGGTACCTCTGCCCAGCTGCCCCAAGTGCCCTGTGCAGCCAAGATCTGGAGAAAAGATCCTAGCCCTGCCTAGCTCAGAGGCCAGGGCCAGGGGCAGAGGCATTACCCCCTCTCCTGACTGTCTCCATCTCGCAGAGCCACATCCGTGTGTGTTTCCTGGGGCTGCTTTCACTAAGGTGCAGCCCAGCCCAGCTTAGCAGCAGGAGTGTGTACGCCCTGGCCTGGTTCTAGAGGGTGGGGTGAGGGCAGAGGTCGGGGTGTGGGCGGCACTGTGTGTTCTCCAAGCTTGCCTTTCCCTCAGCCTCTGGTGTCCACAGTCCTGGGAGCTCCTGGCCTGCAGCTGCCAAGTTCCAGCTCCACCTCTTATGGCACACACACCCCGCCCCTTCTCCATACTGTCCTCTCGTCAGGACACTCCTCAAGCTGAGCCTAGAGGCAACCCTATTCCATTGTAACCAAATCCTGGTTAAAAACACCCTCTGCCACTGCACTGTGTTCACATGAGGTCCCATTCCAGAATGCTGGGGTTAAGCTTTCAACGTATCTTCTGGGGAGCAGGGGGAGACAACCCACCACATTAGACAGACTATCCATCTCCTTATCCTAGCGCCCACGTCTCCCATTTAAAACACAAGCTTCTAGAAGCATTTCTCATCACCTGCAACCAAACCTAATTGCTCAGTGAGCTGCATGTGAGTGTCTAGACAGCAAAGACCACTGAGGAAATAGGGGTAACATACTCAGAAGAGAGAACAGGCGGGAAGCTCTGGAGAGCCTGGAAGAAAGGCAAGCCTCTGCTTCCGTGTGGGCTCAGTGAAGCGGGGACGCAGAGGACCAGGAAGAAGAAGAAGTAGCTGGGTATCAGATCACGAGACAGGAATCTGCAGCAGAGGCAGCAGAGAGCAGAGCCAGGGCTGAGAGGGAAAAAAAAAATCAATGGCGTGGAGGATGCACTTGAGACGCTCTTCCAGAATTCAGAGGAAATGGTTGGCACGATCAATCCAATGAGAGAGAAGATGACGGTGAGAGAGGAGACGAGGGCTAAGAGGACACCAGGACAAGAGGTGGGACCAAAATAGAAGGCCAGGAGCAGCAGCTCACCGGGCAGCCAGAACCTGGTTTCTAGTACATTCCGCAGTAAGGCAACCGGGACAAGTGCAGGAAAGGGAACTGGGAAGACCGAAAGGGTACAGGCACAAGGACAGCGTTCTGGCCCCAGAAACCCACATAAAAATCCAGGCATCCTTGTAACCCCAATGCTGGGGGCGGGGGCAGGGATGGGGGAGACCCTTGGGTCTCTGGGGCTCACTGGCCAGCTGCCCAATCCAAGGGGTTAGCTCCAGGTTCAGTGAGAGGTACTGTCCCCCTTGTGGATACCCTCAGGAGGAACAGTACCTAAGATTGGCCTCTGGCCTCAACACTCATGCCCACACCGGTGAATACATGCACACATCCAAACACGCACGCTATACAGAGCAAATCTAGATCATACGAAATTGCCGACATTCGGCCATCATTGAACTACAAAATCCACAGTTAGCTCAGAAATGTGAAACTATGTGTCCCGGCTAGCTCGTGTCTGCATCCTAGCCACTTTGGTATAGGAAAGGACATCTGGACACATTTTGGCAAATGTTTTGATGCACAAACTTTAAAGATAAATCTTGCAACTATCTAGGCAGAGGTGTGGAGGGTGGAGGGCGGGGAGTCAGACTTCCCCAAGGCTCTCAAAGCCAGGCTGCCCTCTACCCTCTTTGCATCATGAAACCCCAGGGTTAATGGAGCCTCTGGGACAGACTGTGTGAGCCTCACATCATGTGCCCGCCGGGAAACCTTCTGGAAGTAGATCCTGAGAGCCAGCTGGGAGCAACAGCACACTTTATAGCTGAGGTCAAGATAGAAACAGCCGCGTGGGAAACATAGACTCTGGGAAGAGAGAGATAAGTCTAAATAATTGCTGCAAATGTATAGACGGATGGGAAAGAGCATACGGCTTCCCACAGAATGCAGGAACATGTACAACAATACTGGAGACGTGAAATCCAAATTGCACTCTCAGAGCCTGAGAAAGGGGAGATTAAAAAAAAAAAAAAAAAAAAAAAAAAAAAAAAAACAGGCACCAAACTCTTGGTCTCCTTAAGAGAAGGGACAGTTTTAAAAGAGGCAGTTTCAGAGCCAAGTCTCACTGTCGAGGAGGCTGCGGTGACCTGAGTCATGGAGCCTGGCTAGTATGAGGCCCTGGGAACACTCTCTGTAGCCACCTAGAATCTAAGATCGTAGACAGAGAAACCTAAGACAAGCCGAGCTGAAGGACCCTCTGAGCAACATGGTGGTAAATGGAACCCGAAGCTACCAAAGCATGGAAGACAACAGCAAGGAAAATCTGGTCCATGTGTCCAAACAGAAAGCAAGCCTCTAAACCACAACATTCCAAACAGGCCTTTGCAGACCAGACAGGAATCCTGACCAGAAATTCAAGCTGGTCAACTTCACCATGAAAATGCCAGGGGTCCCAGATTGTGCTTTTTTGCATTGGTTTCTGGTTTGTTTGTTTGTTTGTTTGTTTGTTTGTTTGTTTGTTTGTTTTGTGTGGTGGGTGTGTGTATGACAAGATCTATGTGGCCCAAGCTGGTCTTGAAGTAGTGGTCATCCTGCCTCCGCCTCTTGAGTTCCTGAAGTATGGAATACACCATGGTGTTCTCTCCCAACAATTTGCAGAGCAGGCCTGCTACAGATGAGGGGACAGCCCTGAGGTGACCGAGTACACAGTCTGTCGCTGGCGCTGCAGATGGCCGCTGGATGAAATACAGAGCCGGCCTATAGGACTCCAAGGAGACAGGCAAACGCAGCAGGGAGCTCCCTTTTAGCTCTTCCCCTTTTTACCGTTACAAACGTAACTGGCATTTGCATTTCCAATGCTTGTTAAGTGCGCTCTCGGAGCTGCATAGCCCTCCCATGGTTCACAGTTCTTCCTCATCCCAAACAGAAGTTCCTCACAGACTTGGAGTCAAGCAGGCCTGCACTTACTTCCTCTCCCTCCCTCATCTATCACCATCCGCCAAACAGGCTCACATGGTGGCCCTCACAGGCAGAACACTCTCACAAGCCTGGAGAACTGGCAGCTGATGCCATATGAGAAACCCAAAAACAACTAAGCAAGAAAATGGTGAGAATCAAGAAATAAATTCATGGCATGAAAGCTCCTGCAAAAGCCATGAAAAGCCAGGTTACTGTGAATTCCATGTGGCCCCAGGGACCACAGAGCAATCACCATGTGGTCATCAGTGGAGAGGGTAGCCTTGTGCCTGAACTACTGCTGGGAAAGCAGGGGCATCTGTAGGCTGCTTTTCTGTCTCTGATCTCTTTACAGCCTGTCCCCTGTGCCCTCAGCCCAGGCTTCTGCTTCGACACCCGAGACAGACACTGTCCAGTACTTTCTTTGTTCTCACAGATTTTATTCATTCTTTTAATCCTCCCAGTTACTGAACGGTAGCAGTCAGCAAATGATGGCCAATAGGCCAAGTCTGGCCCTCTATTCGGATTTATAAATAAAGTTTTATTGTCACATATTCATTTAGAACACTGCTTTTGGCTGTTTTTGTGCTACGTGGAACAGAGTAATTGCCACAGAGAGTAATTGCCCATGAAACCCAGACGATTTACTACCTGGTTCTCTATAGGGAATGTTATTATCTCCATTTTACAAGTTGAGAAAGTGAGCTCAAGGAAATTAACACAAACTGCAGCAGGCTGGCGGTGGCTGCAGCAGAGGAGTGGGGCTGCAGGGGGGCATGCAGCCACCACAGCCTGGTCCCAGCCTCATGCCCATCTACTGCTCAGTGGCTAAAGGATTCTTCCGTAGTCTCTGAACATTCTGGAGAGTGCTTGTATGCAAAGAGTTAAAGGCACTCTTTTCCTCATGAGCCTTCTCAGCAGCAAAGCAGGAAGGAGGTGGCTTTGTGGCTTACACTCATGGAAGGGAGGAAAGGGGAAGGTCATCGGAGTCAGCAAGGCCCAGCCTGGGCAGAAAGGTGAATACTCTCACCTTTAAACGCCTGTGAAAGGCTGGGCGCCGGCAATGCATCATGGGGAGTTCTACCTGCATCCCACAGACCACAAGCAACCCAGGCTAGCTATGAACAAGGTCTGACACAAAACTGTAAACTTTTTAGAACATTCTGAGATGTTTTTGCAGTTCCTTTCTGTAACTAGGCTGTGCAGTTCTTGAGTATAAACGTAGATGACGTCATCGAGTCGAATCTCACTGTCAAAAGACTTAGTACACCTGCTGGAACCAGGTTTCTGACTCTAAAAAGAGGAACCTATTTTTGAGTGAGTCACAAAAATAGCCCAACACTGGGAAGCATTCCTGCGGCTCAGGGAGAACAGAGGGGAACCAACATTGTCCAGAAAAGCTACCAGCAGGTCAGCAGTGGCTAAGAGATCCCAGGGCCCACCAAAGAGGAAAGGACAGTAGAGTCCCTCTCAGCTTGGCACCCACAGGTCAGAGGGAGGTACATGCATTTCTTACAGCTGGTGGGACAAAGCTATGTGGTTACAAACCATACAGATGTGTCTTTCTGGCCTCAAGGCTAGAAGCCAAGCATAAGTCTTGGCAGGCTAAGATGGAGTTGTCCCCAGGGATGATTCATCCTGGACTTTAGAGGAGAGGGCATTGTCTCTGTGCCCTGACCAGTGGCCTCTTCCTCTGTCCTCAGAGACACCACTGTCACCCAGCCTGCCTCTCCATTTATAAGTACCCTTGTGATAATACTGCGCCTGCCCAGACCATCCAAGAAAACTCCCCGTCTCAGATCAGCTGCCTTAGCTCTCCCTGAAGCTTGAGCCTCGTGCCATGGGGCATTACATCCGCAAAGAGCCTGGGACTGGGATGTGCATGTCTGTGGGAGGCCTCTACTCTACACAAAGACAGCCTGAAGGTGCACCCTCTCGGCCTTTGCTCCATGGGAGAGCCCTAGTCAGGATTGGTTACTCCTTTCCCTGACTGTCCAAGAAGGTCTTGGTGGGGACTGTCCCCCTTTCCCTGAACCAACCACCCCCACATCTGTACAGGCAGGAAGCCCAGGCCAACCTCTGCAAATAGATTTGCCTGGGCCCTGAGGGTGCACAACCAAAGAGTAACCATAGTGCATTGGCCCCGAGGCCAACTTTGCTCAGAGACATGGAGAAGAAAGCGCAGTATTTTTATCTGAAGCCAGATATATTATTGGAAAGCTAAATATACAGGAGTTAAAGGAATGTCACACGTTGCCGGTGGGCTGCTGTGGGCTGTCCCCTTTCCACACTCTTCCTGGATGTGAAGACATGTTTCCTGCTTTTGTGCCTTTAGGGGTATGTCTGGTGGGAAGGGGAGGAAAGGTCCTAGGCAAATTTTGGTTAAATAAGGAAGTATCCATCCTGAAGGGATCAGCCTGTCTGAGCCAGGACTTTAGAGACAGTCTCGGATGCTCCTTGCAGCCCATGCCAGGCCAGCCTCAAGGAGCGTGGTGGCTCATTTCACCTCATCCTCTCACAGTGGTGAAGAGAGGGGCCTACAGGAGACTCCAGATGACCTAGAGGTCAGTGTCAGGTGACCCTGACCTTCCTTGCAGGACCCCATACTCTGGCAGCAAGAAGGCTGTCGAGCTGTGCTGGGTCCTCAGGGGACTCATGTCTAGCCTGCCTCTCTCATGACTCAGGATGGCGTGTGTCACTCATGACCTTGTCTCTCATCTGCCTGGCTTCTTTCTCCATGAGTGGCTTTTTAGACTTAACGCTGAGCTCTGCAGCCCAGGCCAGTTGGGAAGGGGGGTGTCTCATTCAGCCTGGGAGCTCTAGGCAGGATGTGTGGCCATCCCTGAGGTTCTGGGACCACACTTAGCTGGCATCTAGGTGTATGCCACCACTCCCCACTTGTGTGCTCTGGAATCCAGAGTCGGAGTCCCCTGGAGCTGAGCCTGGGGTGTCCTGGCTGGTTTTGTATGTCAGGTTGACACAAGCTAGAGTCATCAGAGAGGAAGGAGCCTCAGTAGAGGAAATGCTTCCAAAAGATCCAGCTGTAAGGCTTTTTCTCAATGAGTGATCAATGGGGGAGGGCCCAGCCCGTTGTGGGTGGTGCCATCCTTGGGCTGGTGGTCCTGGGTCTATTAAAAAAAAAAAAGCAGGCTGAGCAAGCCAGGGGAAGCAAGTCAGTCAGCAGCTCCCCTCCATGGCCTCTGCATCAGCCGCTGCCTCCAGGATCCTGCCCTGTTTGAGTTCCTGTCCTGACTTCCTTCAGCGATGAACAGCAATGCTGAAGTGTGAGCCTAATAAACCCTTTCCTCCCCAACTTGCCTTTTTGGTCAGAGTTTCGTTGCCACAATAGAAACTCTAAGAGACTGGGGATTGTGTGAAAGTGGCTGATAGAGCATGTATACTCAGAAGAAGGCTAGAAGCAGGATGAGGCAGTAAGGGGGTTAACCCAGAACACCAGCAGACACCCCATAGACCTGGTACCTATACAAAGACACGTTTTTGTCTTTGTATAGAAAGACAGGCAAACTGGAGTTAAAATCATTCAATGGATTGGGTGGTCAGAAGTGTGTGATTTTAGGTCCCCTAAGGATCCTGGAGACAAGGGGGTTCAGAAAAAAAAGATAAAAGAGAGCCAAGAAAGGAGAAAGGACATCTACCCTGGGCTAGGGCATGTCCTGTGTGTCTATGGGGATTCTGGGAACTGGAGTCTGAGATAGGGTTCTGGGTGTGAGGATTTGAGCAGCCCTCCTCACTTCCACCCCACCCCCATGGCCGCTTCACTCTATACGCCCTTTCTGGGGCAGTGGCCTCATAGGGTGTGAATGCAAGTTTCTCTGTAAGTGTTGTACCCAGGACCATCGATCAGGGCAATTGTCATCTGTTCTGAGTCATCCTTCTTCACTCCAGGAGGCCCCAGAAGAGTCCGGTCACGAAAGCTTGGGATTTTCCCTCAGCCATGGACTTGTTCTCCGGAGATCGCAGCTCTGTTCTGTCATTCTCGCCCACAGGGGCAGGCCTGGCTCTTCCTCCATTTGCCTTGCACTTTTACTTATTTTTCAGTACAGGGGTTTGAACCTAGGGCTTCACGCATGCTATAGCAGGGAAGCTCTGTTCCGGCTGGGCTGCAGGCTCTCTCCATAGCCCGGGGTGACTTCCAGTGTGTGGTCCCCCTGCTGTAGCTGAGATTACAAGCCTGCTTCATCTTCATCAAGCCTTATTCTCGGTCCTTCTCAAACTGCCCCAAGCCCTGAGATCAGGAACGTAAGCTCCAGCCCCGGTCGGCAGGGTGAGGCGTTGGCCAGACATAGGGCCATGGCCTATTTGGATTTTATTTTTCAGCTTCTGGGCTTCCTGGAAGAGGTTCATGTTCTGGGTAGTGACAAATGTGATTCTGGAGCTTGTAATGCGTGGTGTGTGTGTGTGTGTGTGTGTGTGTGTGTGTGTGTGTGTGTGCTATCCATCCTCCCTAGAATTTCTTTCTCCCTGACCCCAGAACCCACACACAAGTGCCACTCCAGGGCGAGGGAACACCACTCTTCACCGCCTTAATCCTGGATGAATGTGTCCCACCCAAGAAGTGACCCCAACACTTCACCTGCTCTCAAGGCAGCAACTCCCTAAGGAGCACGTTTCCTCTCCATCCCTTGTCCCAGGCTCCTCCTTGCTCTCCTAGCTTGGGAAAAGGCCCTTCCTACTTTCCAGAAGCACAGTAGACAGGAATAGCTTTCTGCCTGAGGGGCTTCCTGGCTCCCAAGAGTGTCTTTCTTTGGGGCCCTCTAGGGGTCCTACACACCAGAGTTAGAGTCCAGCTCTGGGTGCTGCACAGCTAGGGAGAGCCATTGGCCTCTTTAGGAAGTGGCTTCTTGGATCCATGATTCCTCAGGCCCATCTAAACCTGACAGCTTGAGAACCTATAGCCAAGGGGGTCTTTGCAGCATAGTTGTCATGGCAACAGAGACATTACCTGGACCAAATGGAACGGCAGAACTAGTTGTTTATCTGTCAGCAAGTGGTGAGTTGGTCGCCATGAAGATGTGGGTCCTTTGGTCCATTTGAGAAATGGACATGTGATCCCAGTTAACACCAGGCCCCAGGACTAGTAGGATGTCAGTAAGCAGCCAAGAGCCCACCATGGGGTCCAGTGCTGTATCAGCATCCTCCCCCTGCATCAGGCCACATGCATGCTTATCATTACATGCATCATGCCCATCACTACATGCATCATGCCCTGTGCTGGCTCAGGAGCCAGGGGGTCAGGAGAAGATTTTTTAAAAAGTGTATTTGGGCCATGATGGAGGGAAGTGGAGGTGCCCTCAGCCCAGAGGAGAATGGCTACTGGGCTTGATGAGTCAGTGACATGGCAAATAAGGGAGCCTGAGCTAAAATGAGGGATGAGCAGCTGTGATTCGGGAGAATACGGGGAGAGAGAAGGACACTCGGGATGTACAGCTTGTACAAAAGAGGGAACAGAGCGAGGGAGGGAGGATGATGGATGGATGGATGGATGGATGGATGGATGGATGGATGGATGGATGGTTGGTTGGTTAGTGGGTGTATGAATGGATGGACAGATATATGGATGGATGGGCAGATGGATAGATGAGGTGGTAGGTAGATGAATGGATGGGTAGATTGGTAGACGGATGGATGGATGAACTGGTAGATGGATGGGTGGGTGGATGAATGGCAAGCAGGTGTGTCTGCAGAATAGTTCTCTATTACTCCATAGAAAAGCAGGGGAACTGTGATGCAGGCGACAGTTGGGGAAGAACCTCAACCTATCAAGAGACTCCGATGAGGGTGTGATCAACCTTGGGGAGCCATGTCAGATTTCTTCAGTCAGATCTGGAGTTTGCTAGGACTCTCCCTCTCTGTAGAGGCCACTGGACATGGTAGGCGGAAGGCATGGGTCCAGATATTCTCTAAGGGGAGAGGAGTGGTGACCAAACCCAGAGGATAGGTTGCAGGGACAGGCTGGCTCTGGAGCTGGTGAACAGGTGGAAGCAGCAAGCTGAGGGGCTGGGACGTAGGAGGGGAAGGAGAGCAGTAAGTGGAAGATGACTCCAGTCTCCAGCTCGGAGAGTGGGAGGCTGTGGTACCACTCCCAGAGATGGAAACAGGAGGAGGAAGGGGCTTGCTCGCTAGAGAAAAGTGAGGGTTCAGCTTGGGACATGTTGAGTTGAAGGAGCCAGGAGACACCCATAGAGGTGTTCTGTGGAAAGCAGAGGATGCGTCCATGCTGGTGACGCAGGCTGGGTGGCTGCCATCAGGATGCAGCAAAAGCTGAGGACAGAATGGGGTACCAGGGCCTGAATCTGAGGAGGGCAAACAGGAGGGATCAGCGGCAGCAGGATGCCCGGGGAAGCACCCTGAAGACCAGAAGGCATCTTGTGTTGTGATGAGTTACCTATACCACAAGACAGGACATGGAGGACAGTGCCTGTTTCAGATACAACAAGAGGCAGGCTCAGCAGACTAAAGCAAGGCATGGAGCTGGCATTGGAACTCAGTTTCTCTGGCTCTGAAACCCAATAGGCTGTTTCTCTGTACCATGTTTAGCAAGTGGGGTTAGCAATCCAGATGCACAATAAACCTGGAAGATGGATGAATAAATATGGATGGGTGGAGACAGACAGATGGACAGATGGCCACTGTTCGTAGCAAATGATGTAAAAAGATTTCAGCCAATAACAAGGAGGCTGGTGTGTGCCTGGGAGCCCATCCACAGACCAGAAACAGCCTGAAACTTTTTATAGTGCTGCAGACTGCTGAGACAAAGGCTCGCTTGCCTTCCGCCAGCCTCTGCGAACGACCCTTTAAAGTCCTTTTCTGAGCAAGCATGGGGTTTTGTGCCCCCCCCTTCTTTCCATTCTTTCTTGCAAGCAAAGGCTAGTTTTAGCACAGGGCTTTCACTATTTTGCTAACACACATGATGAGTAAGATGGCCTCCCAGGCAACCCTTTCCAATTTTAAAAGATGCTAAAAACTGATCTTTAAAGCCATGCTTCCTGCCAACCACCATCTGAGGGCCTGGGGTCTCTGGAGAGAACAAAGGCCAGCAGGGAGATGGTACCTCCTGCAAAGCTGGGTCCTGCAAAGCGAGAAGCTGAGAACAGGAGCCGGTGCCAGCCTGTACCCAGCTGGCCTCCTGATGGCAGGGCCCAGGCTGGGTCCCATCCTCAGAAAGTGACCAAGAGCCACAGGCTGGTGCTGGGTAAATGTGTAGTGAGTAAGTAAGTGAGTTCCGTGTGTTTTTCTCTGCAACACACATCTGTGAGCCACACTGAGAAAACCAGCACATAGCAAGGTAGCTAGAGCTTGGAAATAAAGATGGGCTGGGGGAGCTACAAGCATATGGCTAGCTGCCATTCGCTGGGTGCCTGTTGTGTGCCAAGTACTATGTTAAGCACCTCTTGAAGGGTGTTTCACTCAGTCCTCCCAGAACTCATACAAGGGAGGTGTCACCATTGTCTCTACATTTCAGAGGAGCAAAGTGAAGCCGAGATGAGAAAGGGGGACCCCTGAAACCACTCAAGGCGTGTTGATGGCACCAAGGTTTTAATACCACTCCAAAACACCCCAACAGCTATGAACTGGGGAGCTCTGTGAGCTCAAAAGATGTCTCGGGGGGCTAACAGTCAAGGGACTAGAAAATTCCAAGACATTATGAAGGGTGTGGCTGGTTTGGATCCGGCCTCTGTCCCCCTCCTCCGGCCTTACTTTCCCTGCAGGTGAAATGAAAAAGACGGTTCCTTGGAAGAGGGAGCAGGGGGGCTGTGGTATGCTGTCTTGCCTCAGAGTCACCCTTGAAAGCGGAGAGGGTGACTGCATCAGCCAAGAGTGGCATAAGCCAGTCTAGGGGTCCACAGTACCGGGGAGCCTCGCCTCCCTCCCTGTCGGCAGGGCTCTCAGCTGAGAATCTGGGCACGGAAGGGTCCCCTTGTGCTGGCCCTGAGAATGTTGTCACTCACCTTCACATCCTCTTCTGCCCACAGGGGAACGACGTGAGGATCATCCTCGGCCAGTTTGACCAGAACATGGCAGCAAAAGTCTTCTGTTGTGTAAGTGAGACTCCATCCGGGTCAGACGAGCCCTGGGTTCACCGAACATCTCCAGCCTGGAGTCAGACTTCCTGGGTCAGAAGCTGTTCCCCGAGTAGAGACGGTCACAGGGATGCCGGGGATGCTGTCAGAGCTCTGGGGCTTTTCTGAGTCAGTGTGGGACCCTCCAGACACCCCAGAGACTCGGGTCCCTCCCTGCCCTCAGAGCTGGCAGTGGAGGACATACTGCTTACCCTGAGGAAGGGCATACAGAGTGGGTGACCAGGTGCTTTTATACTTTGTCCAACTCACCATGTTCCGTAGCCATGTGAGAGGCAAGGGGACTTCTCTAGTGCCCTCAGCCACCTCATGAGTGGAGCCCTGCATCCTGGTGCAATCAACCCGTGACATCCTTACGTATATGTTAGGGCTTCCACCCAGGAGCCATGTCTGTTTCCATGGCTGTGCTTGGCTCCCTTCCTCCCCTGGGGTCAGGAGGGAAGTCCACCAAGTGACAGCCCAGTGACCTGAGTCGGTATCTACCCCTGGCCTTTCTGAATAAGGTTATTCTTGGTGTGGTCTCTAGTGAGGGGCCACGGTTCTCTATTATCTTGCCCTTTTTTGTCCATAACATGACTGAGGTATGAACAGCAGGTACGTAGGAACTGTAAATTCATCATGACAGCCAAGGTGGGAAGAACGGAAGAGGTTGGGGATGAACCCAGAAGTTGAGGCTGAATGAAGAGATGGAGGACCCCAGCAGTCCCAGGAGTGACAGAAGAGAGGTGGCTGGAAACCAAGGACACACAGGTCACCCTACCCTGCCAGCTCAGGAGCAAAGCGAGAAAGTTGAAGCAGCCCAGGAGGAGGATGCTAGCCCCCTGGGAGGTGATGCTGGAGCCAGGTAACCACCTGAGGCTCCATGGCGATACACTGGCATTGGGCCCCCACTGCTTCAGAGTGAACCTCTGAAAAAGAGAGAGTGGTTACCCCACCTCACTAGCTCACGGAGGAGATTAACTGAGACAACACTCTTTTCGTGAAGCCTGGACCCCAGCCCTCAGGACCCCTGCTCCTCCTGTCTTAAGGTGGGCATGATGACAGGTGACTGTAGGAGGAGCCCCATGGGACCACCAGGATCCTGAGGGGCTGCCGGCACTGACTCACCAATTTTTGATTCCGAAAGCCTTGTCTTCCCCGGGCAAGTCCAGAAATGGATTCTCTGAGTATGCAAGCAAGCTCTCCCATGGAGGAGGTTCTGGAAAGAGGCTGGACTTGACCCCACCCACCAATTTCCCTAGCCTTTTGAAAGCCTTAGTGTCCATCAAGAAAGAAACTGGAGGACTCTGGGAGGAAAGGATGCATGGCGGAGCCTGGCCAGTGGCCCAGCGGAGGCCAGTTCCTGTGCGCTGTGAACACACACAGTGGCCTCATGTACTGGCTCCAGCTCGAAGCCCTGTGTGGCTGAGGCCTTTCTTCGTGCTGGGCCAGAGGGAAGTGGTTCCAGGAGCCCTGGCATCTGCTTTGGGTCATTCTGCTCAGTCTCAGGTCACAGGCCCAGGCTGGGCTCCATCCCACCTCCTCCCCCACCTCCCGTCCTGCCTGGGTTCTGGAGAAATCTCCAAGCTAACAGAGAGGATTGTCTGCCTTGGCTGGTTGCTCCCTCACAGAGGAGGCTCTTAGAGCTTTGGTTTGGACCCTTGGATGGGGCCTACCCTTGAGGACACACGTGGTCTGTGCCTCTCGGGTGCCAGTGGCCTGAGAAGGTCCACCAATGTCCTCACCCTGGATAGAAAGCACAGGTGATAGAGGGGTGCCATCCCAGAGCAGGGACCTTGAGACCCTCCTAGTCCTAGAGTGGGGGCCTCAGGGGGAAGCGGAGACCAGCACAGCTCTGGCATCCAACATGGCAGAACATGGCAGAGGGAAGCAGAACCCTTTGTGCTCCTGAGCTGGGGGCAAGCCAGCGCAGGGCCTATATACAACCCTGGGCAGTGCCGGCATTAGCCAAGGTGGAGTGCCTCTGGTTCCCCTCTGCCAGCTGTGCGTTCTTAGGAAGGTCACTGAACATCTCTGGTCTCAGCTGCCTCGTGTCTAAAACGCAACAATAATCTCCGCCTAATGGGGGTGTGACTGAGTGGGGGGCATTGCCCCAGGTGTTCCCGCGCTGTCATTACTGCAGCTGGGACCTTGCAGAAAAGGGAGGTGTCCCTCTTGCGTGAGAAGTAGGGGAGGCGAAGGGAGACCCAATACAAGGTGAAAATTGGATTTTGTTAAAAGAAAGGTGCGTTCCCACCACCGGTAGAGAACATGGAACCGGGGTGGCTGAGGCAGCAGAGAAACCGTGTGTTCAGTCAGGACTGCACAGCCACTGTTGAGCACCATTCATTGTTAACGAAGTCAGGACGGGAACTCACACAGGACAGGAACCTGGAGGCAGGAGCTGATGCAGAGGCCCTGGAGGGGAGCTGCTTACTGGCTTGCTCCCCATGGTTTGCTCAGCCTGCTTTCTTATAGAACCCAGGACCACCAGCCCAGGCATGGCACCACCCACCATGGGCTGGGCCCTCCCCCATCCATCACTAATGAAGAAAATGCCCTGCAGGCTTGCCTGCAGCCTGATGTGATGGAAGCATTGTCTTAATTCAGGTTCTGTCTTCTCCGATGACTTGAGCTTGTGTCAAGTTGACATAAACTATCCCGGACAGGTGCCCTCTGTATCCTGGCCCTGGCTTAGCCCTGGAGGGGTGCCAGGGAAACGGGCACAGCCCTACCCTCCATCTGGCAAAGGACACAGACCGGTGTTCCAGTCCCACAGGTGGCTCTTCACACCAGGACCAGCACAGAAGCCTCCCCTCCCTCCCCCCCCCCCCCCCCCGCCCCCCCGCACATGGCACTCCCCCCAGACAGTGGCCGTGTGTAACTGAGCCTGACCACACCCTTCCCGTGAGCCTGTCTGGGGGTGCTTGATCTGGCCTGTGCTTCTGCTCTGCCCATGTGCCTCTCAGGCTCTCCACATAAAAAAGCAAGGGACTTTGGGGACAGGCCATAAGGAGCTGAAATAAGCAGCTTGTACAATAGGAAGGGGCAAGGACCTCATGACCCCTGGTTGCCCTGAGGAGGAAGGATGGCAGAGAAGAACAGCGTGGTAGAAAGCGCTTCAGGCCATGGACACCTTCCCCATGGAGCAGGCTTCTGTCTTCTAGAGAGTTCCTCAAGGAGCAGCCTAGAGGGACCGTGAGGCTCTGCACACACAGCTACCCTGACCCTGCGGCCTCCTGTACACTGTGCGGTCCGCAGCCCTGAGGATGGTAACAGTCACTAGTGTCAGAACCAGGCCTTGTATTGCTCCCTCATTCCTGGTGCCTCCTGAGCAATGTGCCTCTCCTGTAAACAGGGGGGCCTTTAAGAGCAAGACAGCTCCCAGAGAGAGGTTTTGTTTTGTTAAAAGAAGGTGACCCAGAGTCTTGCGCTTTTTTCTCAGTAGCTGTGTTTAGGGAATCCCTCCCCTCAAGCTGGGCGGTCTCCATCAATACAGAGGAGATAACAGCAGACTCCCAGAGGCCAGCCAGGCACTGGTCAGACAGTGTGTGTGGGCTCCCCCATGGGTGGCGGGCAGGAGACTGAACTCACACGGGACCTGCCACTGATGGAGTGGCTGAGGCTTTTGGGACTTCCTCCGGTCTAGTCCCTCCCAGAATGATGGTGCCACTTGTCATCCCTGATGCACTCCGGGATCACGAGTTCAAGACCAGCCCAGGCTACACAGTGAGACGCTGTCTCAAAAACTAAACAAAACACCCAAGTCTTGTTCTCGGTCAGAAGCTGCATCATCCTCCTGTAAACAGTGTTTCTGAAGCTGAACCCTGTTCATCAGAGGGCCCCCAGCTGCTGCTTGCTTTTGTCCAGCTGTGAATTTGTTATTCATGGGAAAGATGAGTTCTCTGTGCCCACCACCAAAACTCTGACTGGGGCACAATTACAGTGTAGTCGCTAGCAAAATGAGCTAGGATTTCTAAGTACCCTATCTAGAAGCGGGGGCATTGGGAGTCCGAAAACGTCAAAGAACTCCATAGAGGAGGCAGCTGAAAGACTCTTGAGTTAATGGTGTTAGTCTCCCAACCGCAAACAGCTTTGAGTACTTTGTTGTAGAGAAGGTGTTGGTACACACCCTTGTAGAGAGGGCGCTGGCACATGCCCATTGCTCTGACGGCATCCTTGTGTAAGGCACCTTTTAGGGCTAAAGACCAGAAATGCTACGCTTCTTCCTCACGGGTGATGAGAACTTTGCGTACAACCTGTTGCCCTTTTCTCTTGGGTCACCAGGACTTCACAGTGAAGCACACTGCTCTTCTGTGCAGTACTGGAACTTTTCCACCGGCTTCTCCACGAGCAGTTCCCTTTCCCTCCCACAAACAGATCCCTCAGTTTCTCCGGGTCTTAGGCCTTCCTGTTTATTTGGGTCTGTTCTGTTCTATTCCGCCTGATGTGTGAACACTCTCTGAGGTCCTTAGCCTGATGGAGGGAGAGGGCCGGCAGAAGTCTGGGAGGAGGAAGCATGGCTCTCCCACCATCTCCTGACACCCCAAGCCCCGCTGATCCTGAGTCTCTCTCTGCGCGTCTCCCACAGGCCTTCGAGGAGAGCATGTTCGGCAACAAGTACCAGTGGATCATCCCAGGCTGGTACGAGCCTGCGTGGTGGGAGCAGGTACACGTGGAGGCCAACTCCTCACGCTGCCTGCGCAGGAACCTCCTGGCCGCCATGGAGGGCTACATCGGAGTGGACTTCGAGCCCCTGAGCTCCAAACAGATCAAGACCATCTCAGGGAAGGTCAGTGGTGAGGTTCGCCCCTCCTGGCCAAACTGTCTTATTCCCTTGCTAAACGTCGACAATGTGTCTCAGGGCTGCTGTGTGCTTCAAGCAAGTCACTTGTCCTCTCTGAGCAGCAACACTTAGAAATGAGGGTAGGTGGCTGCCTGTCCTTCCAGAAAGCATGAGGATCCAGCAGGGTGAGGGTGCTGGGTGAGCAACCTGTGACACAGGGTATGCAGTGTGGCTGCTTATACCTAAGTGGCCTCAACTCTGGGACGCCAACCACAGCCAGAGTCCCTTCCTGGGCTCCTCCAGCTTGGAACAGCCTAGAATCTCTCTCTCTCCTCTCCTCTCCTCCCCTCTCCCCACCACTCCCCATGCCAGCTCACTGATGCTTCCCTAGGTTAGGTGGCACCCACACACTTGGGGTGACACACTGCAGACCAGCCACCAGCTGGGCCCAGCCATGCTTCATCACTGAGCAAGCCTCTGCCCTCCTGGGCTTGCAGGATTGATGGCAGGCAGCACAGTACAGCTGGTATCCTGGTGTTGGAAGCAGGACCTTGTTCAAAGGACCCAAGTCCTTGGAAATGGAAGCTCCACCATTAAGGTCATGCCTCACAGGGCTGGCAATGTCCCACTTCTTCTCTCAGGATGGGAGAGATGGCCACAGCTGACTCTGCTGTCACACACCTGTGATCCTGGCACTCAGGGGCACTGGGCCAGCCTTAGCTACATAGGAGTGTCAGGCCAGCCTAGGCTACATTAATAAGATCCCGTCTCAAAAAAAAAGAAAGACAGAATTATCAAAGGCAAGAGGCCACAGCCCAGGTGACGGTGAGATCCACCATGCCATCTCTGACCAGAGGCGAATCCTGTATGGTAAGGTTATGTGCCTCTCCCACCCCCTCGGTGCCCATAGCTCGGTTTTTGTTTGCTTGTTTGTTTGTTCTTAAGACAGGGTTTGACTGTGTAGCCCTGGCTGGCCTGGAATTTGCTGGAATTCAGAGATTCATTCACCTGACTCGACTCTCAAATTCTGAGATTAAAGGCATGCGCCCTCCATGGCCACTGTGTGCCGAGTTTCCCCTCCGTTCATCGGCAGGCTCTTACAGACCCAGTTCATTTCCTGGGGAAGCATCATAACCAAGTGTGGATAAATGTTTTTATTCATTATTTAATCCCAATCAGAGCCACCTCTCCACCAGTGATTTATTGGTTTGTCAAAAAACTAGCAAATCATTAGGACGGGTTTTGTAAACAGCTCCTTAGATCATGTTGGCACCTGGCTAGAAAATGCCGGAAGAAATATTTTCCTATCAAAATCGATGTGTGCAGAAAAAAAAAAATAAGCGAGACGTTGAGGAATGTACAGAAATAACTCTCATTTGGGTAAATGTTATTTTTATGGGTGTCAAAGTTTGCAAGTTATTAAGAGTCTTGGACCCAGAGTATACTATATTTTAATTTAAAAATAGTGAAGTTTGAAAAAAACGAAAAAACTAGGAAAAAAAATCCCGGAGGCAGACAGGATATTAACCAAACCAAGCCTTAGGCGACAAAAGCCATGATGGTCCACAGGAGCCCTGTGAAGCTAAGTGGGGTGGCTGATGCTCAGAAGGGTCTTGATGTCCAGCTAAGAGCATGACGTCACCCAGGGCAGGAGCCTGGAGGCGGGAACTGAAGCAGAAGCCATGAGGAGTGCTGCTGACTGGCTTCCTTAGCCTGCTTTCTTATACAACCCAGGACCACTTGCCAGGGGTGGCACCACCCACAGTCGACTGCCCACCCCCCACCCCACCCCCACACAAATCAATCACCAACCAAGAAAATGCCTCACAGACTCACCTACAGGCTAATCTGATGGAGGCATTTTCTCAACTGAAGTTCCCTCTTTCCAGATGGCCTGAGCTTCTATCAAGCTGACAAAAGCCAACCAGGACACCTAGGGAGAGGCTCCTGTGCCCAGTGGGACTGAGGTGACAGTCCTCATCCACAGGCAGGGGCCCTTGAAAGCTGACATTTCTCATTGCCACAGTGATGGGAAGAGATGGCAGGTCTGGGGAGTTTGGGGGGGTCACCATGCCCACTCCGTGCTCCGAAATGGATGCAGGGAAGAACAAGGACGTAAAAAGGCAGGAGGATCGGGGACCAGCCTCCCAGTGCTGATGCCCCATCCCCTACAGTCTCTAGGTGGCCCCTTCCATGGGAGGCAGTGCAGGGCAGAGAGGCAGGCTCAGGAGGAAGAGATTGTTGACCTGTGGAGACACACTGGCCAGATCTGAGTCCCGACTAGGCAGGGGGCTGTGTCCATAGCAACATTCTTATCTCCCCTCCTCCTGGTACCCAGGAACAGCACACTGACTTGAAGCGGTAGACGGCCACCCTTTGAAAAATGGACATTCCCTAGCTTCCCAGGCTAGCTGTGGCCAGGGCTCTAGCATGGCCAATGAGATGGTTGTTCTCAGACTTCAGAAAGCCCAGGAGTGATTCTATCTTCTGTGCTGGCTGGAGTTTGAATGAGTTCACCAGCACTCTGGCAGCCACCTTGGCATGTGGCAGGAAAAGGAAACTCTAGACACTGGGGTTAGAGACAGGAGCCAGGCCTCGGAGCCCATGGTGAGGCTGTCCTGGAGACCCACAGGTGACATTTGCAGGAGACAGGCCTGAGCCATCTCCTGGAATTCACAGCTTCTTGGCTGTGACATGGTGAGCCTATGGTCGGCAGGGGGGAAGTCATTCAACCTCTCCCCTTCTCTTACCTGCGGTACTAGTGATGATGTCTCTGCCACAGCTTAGTGAGGACATATGGGGCAACACAGTGGGAATGTCTTAGTCTGTACCCAACACACAGAAGGTGCTCATTAACATTCAGGTTGAATCCCAGGGCGGGAGGTTCCCCGGGAAGAGCTCACAGCCAGAATCATGCGGTAAGGGCAATGAGGCTGCTATAGATTTTCTGGACAGCACGAAACATGGAAAGGAAGCCTACCAGAAGTTATCCTTATGTCCTCCCCAGCCAACACCACTACCAACTACAGCACTCTCTGACTCCTTTGCCGTACAGACAGCTGCTCTTGGCTTTGAATACATGAGGTCTTGTGGACCTTTTCTCTTTCCTGGAACATATGTGAGTTAGTGATACCGAAGATGTTCCGTGTTCAGTGTTGCGTAGTATTCCATACTGTGATCCTACGAGTCCCCCCACCTTACTTTGAGCAGACTTCTTGGTGGCTTGGTGTGGAAGTCTTTTCGGTGTGCATCTCTGAGCGAGTGTGTGGTTTTGATGTCCCCCAGCTGCAGCAAAGTGCTCTTAACTTTCTGTATTGTTTGATAACCCTGTTTACACACCCTGCACACAGACCTACTTTGGTTGTTACTGTAAATCAAAGTCTGGGGAATGGACATGTTAGTCATATAGTTGTTCAGTCTAGGAATTCTGTGATTTTGCGTTTTTCTCTCGTTTCTGAGAACTGCTTTGTGCTTCTCTGGGTGGAGCTCCTGCGTGCATTTCTCTGATTTGCTCCTATGTATCCACTGTGCTGTGATGGATGCCTGCTCGCCCCGATCTCGGGTGTGGAGTCTGGTGGAAGTTCTGAGTCACAGAATGGGCATCTGTTGGCTCCCGCAGACACTGCCAAGCAGCTTTCTAAAGTGGATCCACTAACTTGCACACCCACCAGCAGTGAGGGGGACTTCCACTCTGTGCACAGGTTTGTCAGCACTTAGTGCTGTCAGCTCTTTAATTTTAGCCGAGCTAGTAGGTGGGACGTGGCATCCCGTTTTAGTTTTGCTTTGCACGTCCCTGACTGCTGATGAAGTTGGACATTTTCTCATCTTTTTTAATGTGTGTGCACACGCATGTGCATGTGTGTGCATGGGGAGGCAAGGGGACAACCTCAGGTGGCATTCTTCAGGAATGTCATTCACCTCCTTTGAGGCAGGGTCTCCTGTGGGCCCAGGATTCACCAAATCGGGTAGACCAGCTGGCCAGCCGGACTGCCTGTCTCTGCTTCCCCGGGGCTGGGATTACAAGCAGGTGTCACCACACTGGAGTTTTCTGATCCTGGGGATCCAGCTCAAGTCCTTGAGCTTGCACAGCAAGCGGTCTTACCACGCTCTCACCACCCGTCCCCTCCTATCTTTTTGGTTGTTTTTTTAGCCTCTTTTGCTTTTTGGGTCTTTCACCCACTTTTCTACTGGACTCCCTACCTGGTTGTTGTTGACTTGTTTTTGTGTTTTTTCCCTTGCTCACTGGTGGCCCAGGGGTAGAAATCTCGTCTGTGTTCCACCTGAGGAGCCTTGAGAAGTCTATGTGGGACCTTCTCTTCCCCCACTCTGTGACTTACCTCTCAGTCTCTTGGTGTCTTTGGTGGATAGGAATTCTTCCTGTAATGCATTCCAGCTCCTTAGATGTTCAGTGTCTGTCTAAGTGTTTTGCACCCCCTGACCCAGTTGGGCTGTTAGGCCTTCTGCCTTTTCCTTTACTTTTACTATGTATCATGTTAAACATCAGATGTCCATGCAAATGATTACATGGATGTCTAAAGTAAAAATCAGTATTTGTTTTGTTTTCCATATGACAAGTAGTTGATCGGACCGTTTATCGAAAGGGCCGTTGCTGCCCTCCTCCCAAGCCAAGCTGCATGACTTCGGTCACGCATCTAGCACCTGCACAGTGTGGCCCATCTCTGTACTGTCCACCGTCTTCCATGGTCTGTCTGTCTTTATGCCGCTGTCACGTCATCTCCACCACTTGTAAAACAAAGCCTGGTATCTGCAGGTGTGAGTCCACAATCTCTAACCTTCATTCAGATCTTCTAGAATGTTCTTAGCCAGATGTTGGTTTTCACTGTGTGTGCTCTCCTGCACACATGTCCTTCCAGCATTGCTGTTCTGTTTAGGGCCGTTCTCTTTCTGCCTGGAGAACCTTTTTTAGCTATCATCTACCAGACACATTCTCCCCACTCCTAGCCATGGTAAGTGTCCTTCGTTTCACCTTTAATTCAGAGTGCTTTCTTAGCCCAGGGTAGCCCCACAGAGTGCTTTCTTAGCCCAAGGTAGCCCCACAGAGTGCTTTCTTAGCCCAGGGTAGCCCCACAGAGTGCTTTCTTAGCCCAGGGTAGCCCCCACAGAGTGCTTCCTTAGCCGGGGTAGCCTCTGGTTCATCTGCTGTTCCCTTCCTGCTTTACATCATCACTGTCTCCTGGCTTCCATTATTTCTGGTAAACTAGCTATCACACATTGGCCCTTTTTTTTTTTTTTTAAAGTTTTATTTGAATTACACTTTTTTTTTTTTTTTTTTTTTTTTTTTTGGTTTTTTGAGACAGGGTTTCTCTGTGTAGCTTTGCGCCTTTCCTGGAACTCGCTTTGGAGACCAGGCTGGCCTCGAACTCACAGAGATCCGCCTGCCTCTGCCTCCCGAGTGCTGGGATTAAAGGCATGTGCCACCACCGCCCGGCCGCACATTGGCCTTTTAACAGTGATGCGTCTCTTCTATCTAGCTACTGTTAAGATTTTGTTTTGAAGCCAGGCGGTGGTGGTGCACACCTTTAATCTCAGCACTCAGGAGGCAGAGGCAGGAGGATCTCTGTGAGTTTGAGGCCAGCCTGGTCTACAGAGTGAGTTCCAGGACACCCAGGGCTACACAGAACAAACAAACAAACAAAAAGGACTTTGTTTTGACTTTGATCTTCAACTGTTACTTTTTTTTGTACTTTGATCAGGTGATGTGTGCATGTACACGTGTGTGTGCTTTTCTTTATTAGACTCCACAGGGCTTCAGAGGACTTCATGACTCCATGAGCTGGAGTGTTGGGAGGGAAATTCCAGGTCTATCCATTTCTGTTTTCCTTCTCTTTTCCTTACCTTTCAAGACAATGATCATACCCATGATAAGTCTTTCCAGTGCAGTCCTGCGTTTCTCATGACCCTTCCTTGCCATGCCCTGAACACTGACTGCTAGTCTGTGTTGTTTCACCTGTCTGCTTCCTGCTGGTCAACCACTGCTGCCGCCGCCACCTGTCAAGTCTTTCACGTCTTCAGAATTCCTGCTTTCTCCTGTCTACTTTTCTTCTTCTGCAGCTTTCAGCTCCTTGGTGATGTTTTACATCTTCTCATCTGTTTGCTTGAATACAGAAGCCTTGCGAGTTTTAAAGTCCAAGTCTCATAACTTCATGATTTCGGTTCCTTGTGTGATTATTTATGACACCCCCTTCCTTTCCTACAATATCTCTGGTCATAACTGATAGACTTCGATGACCCAGTGCATGAGAGAGATTGCAACAGATCCGAATACTGCCATCTTTCTCTTCAGCGGGGGGAAAAAAAAAACAAAACCTTTACTTTTAATATAGTTGTGGGTGGTCATGGTTCCAAGATTGGCTTTGGCTTTGCAAGACTTAATCTGTTTTAACTTGTTCTTATTCCCACTGGTCAGCCCTTTGACATTCTCATAGGGAACCCTGAGATGTTGACTGACCCTGGACTCCAAATAGGCTCCGTCCCTTCTCCTGGTGCTTTTTGCCTTGTTTTGTGGCCCCTTGCTTTATGCAGCTTAGCTATGAAACATTTCAAGTGAAAATGTTTCTTGTCATGTCAGCCTCATGATTTACATCTGACTTTCTAGGTAGCCCTGACATGCAGTCTCTGGCTTCTCACAGGGGATTGCCAAAAGACCTTACCAAATGCTGCCTGTTCTAGCCTTAGCTGGACAACCTCTGGCTCGCAAACCCACCAGCACCTCAATAAAGAGTCGTGTCCATCTCAAAGCATCTCTCCATGAAACGTGGTCCCTAGGGTCCCAGATGGCCTGATTGCTTGCCTCTTCCTTCCTTCCTTCTTTTCTTCCTTCCTTCCTTCCTTCCTTTTCTTTCTTTCTTCTTTTTCGAGATAGTCTTGGCTGTGCTGCCCAGGCTGACCTTGAACTCATAACTTCCCTGCCTCAGCCTCCTGCATGCTGGGATCCCAGGCGTGTGCCACCACCCCGAATCCCACTTGCTTGATATCTGAAGAGGTGTTCTTTGTTTTAAGAAGCTGTTCTTGTACTGCATGCTGGTCTCTGGTCTTTGTGTGGGCTCTTCCGCAGGCTCTTTGGTCTGACGGGAGTTTTTCATCACAACCCCAGAAGTCCAAACGGAAACTATTTAGCTTGGTGGGAGAACGGCATTGGAATAAGGAATGCCCTTGTCCTTTGCTCTGTGAGGAGCTGCAGGGGTGAGAAGGAACAGACATGTTTCCAGAGGCTCTGCGAGGCCGCGTAGCTTGCTGAAGGAGAGGTACAGGGAGATGGATGCCACCTTTGAACCCGGAGCCACCTCAGCTGGGAAGGGACTCAGAAAATACCGGGAACTTTCTATTGTGGAGTCCTAATAACAGTTGAAGGGGGGCCTCCATAGTTTGTGCAGGTTTCAAAGCTGTGATTTTTAAAAACTGCACACATCTGACTGGCCTCTCTCACTGACGTGGAAACACAGGCAGCCGTGGAATTCACATTTCACAAGCCACCCCAGGGACCAGCTTCACTGGAATGTAGGAACCGGTGTAGGAAGTACACCAATGAAGCCCTGTGAACAAAACGTCTCTCCGGGGGAGATAGGCAGCGGAGCATGAAAGAGGGGATGTCCTTGTCCCCTCTCTTCTGTCAGCAAGGCTTGATTCTCCCAGGAAGCAATCCGTGACCACACCAACTTGAGGAAGGAAGGAAGAGGACGGTTTCTGTGGCTCACAGTTCCGGGTCGGTCGTCCCAGCAGGGTGGTCATGGTAACAGGAGTTTAAGGCAGCCGTTCACATTGCATCTACAGCCAGGAAGCAGACAGAGATGAACACTGGCGCTCAATTCACTTCCTCCTTTTTACTCAGTCCAGGACCCCAGCCCATGGCATGGTGCCGCCCACTTCACACCCTGGTTAAACCAATTTAGAAACTCCCGTATAAACGCGGGTGAGCCTACATCCTGTCAAGCAGACGATCTGTATTAACCATGCCAGCATGGTTGTGCTGGAATCACAGACTCACAGCATTGAGCCACCTGTTAGCTTTGCAAGCCCCTGCAGGCTAGCCTGGGAGCTCAACCACTCTTTATAACACATTTTCAGAGGGAAAATATATTCCAAGCCCAAAAAGCTGTCTCTCAAAACACTGAAATCCAGCTTGTGATTAAGGGGAACCATCTACAAGAAGTTATTTCTCAGAAACTTCTGGCACCTTGTGATAACGTAACCTCTAGAAGAACAATAGCAAGGACTCCTTGGCAGCTTAGCAGTAGCGACCAGCTTTAGGGCAGCTGTTCCTTGTCTCTGGCAATCGTGAGAACTTGTCCTCCGGATGGCTTGGCATCACTCGGGAGGAATGGTAAGTGGCCTGGGGTGTGACATGGTTAGAAACCAGCAAGACATACACCCAGTCCTACCCCAAGCCTCTGCTCACAGAAACACTGTGGACAGCCCGATCCTCCGTCCCCATGACCATGCTCCTGCTCCTCATCACCCACAACAACAACAAAAGTAGAAAAGTAAAGTAGAAAAAAAAAATCGAGATTTGTAAGTGACTCGCGTTAAAAAGTAGACATAGAGGCTTGTGCTGGTCCCAAGGCCAAATCAAATACGCTATGTGGTCTCAGTCAGTCCTTTTATGGTCCTTACACACGGGTGCACAGACACACATGCATAAATACACACACACACACACACACACACACACACACACACACACACACACACACTACATCAAGAAAGTTAAACCGTGCAGGCAGTGACCTCCTGTGGAGGCCATCCTGGGCCTGTTCACCTCAGGCCTCCACCCACCCTGCAGTGGTCACTGTTCATTGCTGTGACCACATACCTGACAAGAAGCAGCTGAAGGAAGGAGATCCATTTTGCCTGACAGTTTGAGGGGATACAGTCCATCATGGTGGGGAGGCATTGCAGCCAGGGCGCTTGCGGCTGTGGTGGGGGGGCCTGTGGTCTTGCTTGTTCACATTTTGGCTACCAACCAGGAAACACAGAGAGAGACTCGGATTGGAAGTGGGCAAAGCTGTAACCCACAAAGCCCACCTCCTGCCCATTCACTTCCTCCAGAGAAGCCCCACCTCCCACAGTTTCCACAGCCTCCCCAAACAGAGCTGCCATCCGGGGGCCGAGTGTCAAAGTCCGTGAATGAATGGGGACATTTTCTATCTGAACTGTAACAGCCTCTGACTTTTAGAGGATCCCAGACAGCTTAGGGTGCTGTCTAAACACATCATCTGACTGACCCATTGGAGAGACTAAATGGGATTCTAGATGGATACTGCCATGGTCTAGACACATGTCCCCAAAGGCTGCGTGTTAAAGGCTTTGTCCCCGGGAGGGTACTATCAGTAAGTCGTAGAACCTTTAGGGCCTAGTTAGGTCCCTGGAGTCCTGCCCTGGAGGGGAATTGTAGGACACAGGTCCTATCCTCTTCCTCCTTGCTCCCTGGTTCATGAGGTTAGTGGCTTTGTTGACCACGGTCCCTCTCCACCTGATGAGCTACCTCACCTCAAAACAAAAGTGGGGCCTGCCAGTCACCAGCTGAAACTTCCAAACTGAAGCAAAAGGAACATTTCTTTCCTGAAGGTTATGAGCTCAGATGTCATGTTATAGTCACAGGAAGCTGGCCAACCCAGGCACCCCACCTTCCGGTGCCTTCGTGTGCATCAGAGAACACATGAGGGAGGAAAGTCAGAAAGACAGAAGGTCTCATTCCTCTTATGCTTTCGAGTTCCAAGATAGCCAGGGCTACACAGAGAAACCCTGCCTCAAGAAACAAAATAGTGATGCTGCTGCTGATAATAATAATAGAGGGATGCACATCTAGGCAGCTTTGACATACTTTAAAAATATCCAAGAGCTAAATTAACAATCAGAATAGAGAATCTTAGTTTCTCTTCCAGTTACTGTGACAAAATAGCCCTTCGAAAGCCACTTAGAGGAAAAGGGTTTATCTCGGCCCACAGTCCCAGGTCATGGTCCATCACAGCAGCAGGAGCCGGAAGCAGCTGCCACATCGCATTGCAGTCAGGAGAAGAGAGCAACGGACACACGCTCAGCTTGCCCTCTCCATGTTATACAGTCCAGGATGCCAGCCCAGGGAGTGCTCCCACCCCAGCTAAGATCCTCCCACACCGCCTCAGGCCTGCCCAGAGGCCCATTTGTCAGGTGATTCTAGATTTTGCCATGCTGCCAATTAACACTAACCATCACGTAGACCCAAATCACACTGAAAAATATTAAAATAATCGGTATATGATAGTCCAGGCCTGTAGCCCCGGCTACTTGGGAGGATGAGATAAGAGGCTTTGCAAACTCAAGACCTGAGAGTGTGGCGGGATGGAGCGGGGCGGGTGTCGCTGTGGTAGAGTGCCTGCCTGAAGATCAATACTCAGCAAACATTCCTGCGGTACAGATGAGTGTGCATGCACATGTGTGTGCGCGCTCACACACACACACACATACACACACACACACAGAACCAAGCAATAAAAACTGGGAAAACAGCAAGATGATTGAAAACAATCGTCTGAAAGATCAGGCCATCACAGCAGCAATGTAGTATAAAGAAGAAATTTACCTCAGAAGTAAAAACAACTTCTCGTCAATATTTGAAAGGAGATCATTCTACTAGAAAGAAAAATGCAAATTAACAGAATATAATACTTTTTCTTGGCAAACTGACAATGTTTTTTCATTAAAACACCTATTATTGAGGATGCTGGGAAACGGGTGCCTTCATGCACAGGGGCATGGTGCATTTCAGTATCAGGAAGCATCATTTAGCCCTGTGGTGTGTGCACAGGTGTGTCCCTGCATTTATCCCCATGGTGTGTGCACAGGTGTATCCCTCCCTGCATTTATCCCTGTGGTGTGTGCACAGGTGTGTCCCTGCATTTAGCCCTGTGGTGTGTGCACAGGTGTGTCCCTGCATTTAGCCCTGTGGTGTGTGCACAGGTGTGTCCCTGCATTTAGCCTGTGGTGTGTGCACAGGTGTGTCCCTGCATTTAGCCTGTGGTGTGTGCACAGGTGTGTCCCTGCATTTAGCCTGTGGTGTGTGCACAGGTGTGTCCCTGCATTTAGCCTGTGGTGTGTACACAGGTGTGTCCCTGCATTTAGCCCTGTGGTGTGTTCACAGCTGTGTCCCTGCATTTAGCCCTGTGGTGTGTACATGGCATGTCACTGCATTTAGCCCTGTGGTGTGTGCACAGGTGTGTCCCTGCATTTAGCCCTGTGGTGTGTGCACAGGTGTGTCCCTGCATTTAGCCTGTGGTGTGTTCACAGCTGTGTCCCTGCATTTAGCCCTGTGGTGTGTACATGGCATGTCACTGCATTTAGCAGACAGCACATCTGAGTCCCATGTGTGTATCATGTGATTCTGAGGACCATTCGGTGATTGAAGCACCCTTGCAAAAGCAGAGGCCAAACAACAGACCACACAGGAGTGGTAAGTGCTAGAAAGACTAGAGGCTCCGGCTCAAGAGGGCTGTTCCCGTGACGTGATGCTGTGGCTGCGCAGCACTCCCCGTTGGGGGATTTTCTGATGGACACAACCAGTGCAAAGCCCTGGGGCCCAAGGAAACTCCATCATCTAGGCACCTGGAAGGCTAGAAGAAGAGAAAGCACCTCATACCGGATAGCTCCCCAGGAGGAGAGAACTAGACCAGAGAAGGTGCTGGCACTTTGTAGCCGTGCCTGGACAGAGGTCAGGGCACACAGGGATGCGAGGTGATTCCCTGTGTGGGGTGTGGATGCAGAAGCTAAGCTGGCCCAAAGGCCTGGTAGCCCGGGAGCCAAAATCTGTTCTGCTTGGGTTTGGGGAGAGAAATAGGAAACTGATGGCTGAAGATGAGTGACAGGTAGGGACATTGTGGGCTTCCAGAAGAGCCTGCGACTAGAGGGAGGAGCATGGGCTCATGCTGGACATGCTCCACTTGGACAGACAGAAATCCTGCAGGGCCACAGCTGGAGGCACCTGGTCTGGGGTCCTGGACACCCGTCTGACTGACTCTACCAGAGATCCTACTTCTCGGTGTGGTGGGCTCCATGCCTGTAAAACCCCTTGACCTTTGTGCGGATCCACCTTCCCTGCTTACTGGCCAGGGAGAGTTGAGCAAGCTTCCAATGAACAATAACCTCATGGCCAGTGAGAAGCAACAGGATGGGGGCCATCCAACTTCACACACATCCTCACACACTTGTACCAACCTCTGCAACTCTCGGCCCTCAGGCTGTACTGGGGCATCTCTAGGGGACCTTCTCAGTGTAAACTGACAAGGAATCCATGGTTTCTGTGTGGTTTGGTCCCTCAGAGGGTTTTCCCAGATGGCTGCGATAACGCTTCCTGCTGAAGAGGTCGGAAAGAATTTGAGAAAGGTCTGTGGAGAGGCTCAGGTCAAAGGTTACCCGGTGACATCATATGGAAGGACAAACTCAGGCACTGGAGTAAAAGAACAATTTCAGGACTTTGTGGCCAATCAAGATGTTAATTATCACCAGTGGATTCTTTTAGAAAATTCAGCAAGGAGTAGGGGACGATCCATGGTTGGTTCAGTGTCGAGCTCTTCACAGACCCTGTGGAGCTTTGAAGGGACAAGTAGAAGGCACAGCTTACCCTTGCTTGGGTCTGCCTCAGGGGCTATGGTCCTAGAGGGCCTTACAGGGCCCTGCGGGGCTCAGAATCCACAGGGCTATGAATACAGAGCTAGAACCTTCTAGAATCTCAACCTGGCATATCCAGCCCACATGCAGTCAAGGACAGCTATGAATGCAGCCCAACACAGAATCAGTCAGAAGCTTAATGCACTGAGAGGTTTTGCAATATTTTTTGTGCCTCAATCACACATGGCTCTGGACTGTGAACTTCACAGTTGGCAGTATCCCATCAGAAGGTAAAATGTTGGACACATCTTCTAGTCCATGCTCTGATTTCCTTGCCCATGTCCTAGAGCCATTTCCAGAGCCTAGGGACCTGTGGCCTTGCTCGGCTCCAGTTCTTAGGGGTGACCATCTCTCTGGCGGTTCAGAGGTCCCTGAGGCTGAGGGCAAAGGACAGAGAGAGCCCATGAGCTGCTGGCTGGAGGGGCTGGGGGGGACTGGGGGGACTGGAGGGGCTGGACTGCCCAGCAAGGCTGGCTTTCCTCACGCACTGTCTGGCCAGAAGCTCTGAAGAGTCCTAGTGCTGAGCTCAAACCCTGCCTTTCAGATCATTTGGAAGGTGTGTTTATTTTGGTGGGAAATTGAAAATAATTGAATGTTTTGTTGACTTGTATCTTCACTTTCTAAGCTTGGTAAGTGGGCCCAGGAGTTCTCCAGACCCAGGCCCTGCAAACATGGGGGGGGGCAGAGAGGAGGCGGTTTCCATGGTTAGGGTGTATTATACCCTCTGTTTAGTCTTCCAGACGGGCAGGGCTAGATCAAGCCTGTCACTCACTGACTCTGTGACCTGAACAAGTCAGGGTCCACGTCTGTAAAATGGAGACAGCAATGGCTGCCACCTTAGGAAATCACTGTGGAATTAGATGATGAGATGGAGAGCGAGGCCTAGCGTTGTGACGGACCCACGACGGACTCCGGAGAGTGTGAGTGTGCCTGGTGTCCCCGCTGTAACTTGGTGTCCCCCGCCCTCATTGTTCTTCCAGACTCCGCAGCAATACGAGAGAGAGTACAACAGCAAGCGCTCGGGCGTGGGGCCCAGCAAGTTCCACGGGTACGCCTACGATGGCATCTGGGTCATCGCCAAGACACTGCAGAGGGCCATGGAGACGCTGCATGCCAGCAGCAGGCACCAGCGGATCCAGGACTTCAACTACACAGACCACACGCTGGGCAGGATCATCCTCAACGCCATGAACGAAACCAACTTCTTCGGCGTCACGGTCAGTCCCCCAGCCTCCTGGGCTGTCTTCTTAGTGCCCTGGGGGTCCTGCAAGGCCAAAGGAGGGGCTGCTAAGCACCTGCTGTTGTGTGCTTTCTTCTCTGGGTAACTGAGGGAACCTCCTGGGAATACGGAAAGGAGGTGTGGGGTGGGTAGGCTCTTTCCCGGGGGAAGTACCTTCATGACTCACCCATCAGAAAGGATAGGTGTCTGCAAGGGTAGGTGCACTCTACCACCCCGCAGGTGGGGTGGGCCAAATTCAGGTTCAAACCCTGTGCCTTTACTTATCAGTGACCTTGAACTTCAGGCTTTTCATTCACAAAATGGAAACAATGCTTCTGTTTGTAAAGTAGTTAACAAAGATGAGTCTTTGCGTTGGACCTGGAGGTGCAGCCCTGTGATCCCAGCTATTTGAGAGGCTGGGGCAAGAAGGTCTCAAGTTCGAGGCCAGCCTGACCAGCTCAGTGAGACCATTGCAAAACTGAAAGCAAAAAGAGTCCCGAGGACATGGCTCTGGGGCTGAATGCTTGCCCAACATTCCTAGGGCCCCTGCTCCCCAGTCTCCAGTACAGGACGATAAAAGTCCTTGGTGTGGCACCTGCTAATATTGATTGAGAGGATTATCTGATCTGAGCCCAAGTTTTTCTCTGGGGAAATGCAGATGGTAATACATGCCTTGCATGCACATTGGGAAACTAGCACTGATAATACTCAATAGTTCCCGAACACTCACCCAGGGGCTCCATGCCATCCCTGGACCCTGGAAGTTGCATAGCTCCTACCCATCATGTATGTCCGGTGCTGGAATCCAAGAAATGCCAACTCTTGCTACTGTTCCTAACGGTCCTATTGCGTCTCTATGCCGTGTGAGACCAGATGCTATACTATACCTGGAAAAATGAGCAGCCCTGAGCTCAGAGCTTTGACATAGACAGCCAACCAGAGGAGGAGCTGGGACTTGAGTGTGGGTCTAGGTCTTCATGGCTGCACAGCACTGCCTTCTGGAGATGGACATGATTGTAGGGCGTCTCTTGGCATTCTGTCGGCCTCTTGGCTTCCTAGCAAACACAGGAACTTTGCCTGAAGTGGGGCGGGGAGTGAGTGGTCTAAGTGCCGTCCTGTGTCGTCGAATTCAGAATCGATTAGAGATCGGTCCACCATGGGGCTGTACAATGAGAAGAGAGGATTGATGCAGTTCTTAAACGTTGGGTTTGAAAGATGTTTTCAGCTGCTGGCATGGCGGTGTGGCAGGCAGGTCTTGCAGGAGCTGAGAGTGTATGCAGTGGTGTAGATCCAGGGGTGAGACCCGAACAACGCTGTCATGGAAAAGTTAAAAGCATTTGGCACAGGGGAGAACTCCACCAGCCTGCAAGGATGTCCTTGACGTTTGTGGAAAATTCAGGGACGGCTTCTCAGAAGAGGCAGCATTCGAGCTCGGCCTCGAGGAGTATACAAGCACTAAGGCACTCAAGGCTGGCTGGCCAGGTGGCAGCTGAGTAAGAGGGAGGGTGGGGATTGGTTGGGGGGGGGAGGTACAGTCATCTGAGACAGAACCTTGAGTAGGGGGATGGCAGGGCTGGGGAGGTAAGTTAGGACTCAACTCGAGAGTGACGAGCAAAGGACTCTCCCGGGCCAGCCAGTCTGGGTGTGGTCAGCCTCACCCGAGCATTTGTTTGACTCACTGACTGGGTTTCTAGACCCCGGGTCCTTAACCAACCCTCCAGGCTGATTCGAATGCAGTGGCTCAGCAGCCACTCCCCCGCTGGAGGGGAGGCTCTGAGTTTGCTGAAGGGAAGTAGGTTTCCAAAATCCACAGGTAGAAGGATCTAAATGCAGACATCCCCTCCCACAGTCAGATGTGAAGGCTCTGTGCAGCTGCTGGCCAAGTACGTTTTTTCACAGCGCAGCCTAGATTCAGACTGGAAGCTGCAGCCGCTTGCCTCACCCTGTGCTGAAAGAGGTGCCTTTATCCTCAGAGCACCTCACAAACACACTCAGATCCCGCCATCTCAAACTTACTAAAGTCCAGGCACATAGCTGTAACCCAAGCACTTCGGGGGTGGCGGTAGGAGGATTTCGAACTTGAGACCAGCCTGAGCTACATAGGGAGAGCCTGAAACATGTTGAAAGAAAGAGGGTTCCCAGCCTGGGGGTGAGACTCAGCTGGTACAGCGGTCACCCAGTGTGAATAAAGCCCCAAGTTCAAACCTCAGCATCGCGTCTGTCACACATAGTGGCACAGACCTGCAATCACAACACCAGGGGGGTTAGTGGCAGAAGGACCAGAAGTTCGAGGTCATTCCTGGCTACATACCAAGTTCAGGTCTAGCCTGGGGCATATGAGCTTCCGGGCTGGCAGAGGAACCTCTCCCCACAGCCTCCCCTGCCAGTCACAACACTCGGGTCTGCTCCCCTCACCGTACACATTCTCTGCTCACCCTGGGAGAGGAAGGACGGGCAGGGCTGGTCACCTGCCCTCCGCTTTGCTTCTTGTTGGTGGGATGCGTTCACGACAGGCAGTGCTGGCTGGCTGACGGAGCGCCGCCGAAGCCTTTGGCTGCATCTCTAAGCCCAGAGGCCAGCCCTTTGCCTGGCGCCCGACGCCTGGCGCGGCTTCGCAGGAGCTCATTTATAACCCCTGCAAAGTGTACCCTGTCATCTAAGCCAAATAATCACTACTTGATGAGCAATTAGCTAAGACGGGCTAAAATGCTTTCCAGGGCCCGAAGATGAATTTCTTACTAATGGGAAATTCCTTGACACCTGCACCAGTCTGAGTCATAATTCAGCGAATGGCAGACCTGTACACACTCTTAAAACTCCGCAGAGCCAACCCCCTCATGTTATCAGGGACACTGATCTAAGAGGGGGGTCATGACTCCCTCAGGGTCTCTAGCACCAACGCTTGGCAGAGCCCCAACTTCAGGCAGGCCCACCATGCCTCCACCAACCCCACCCACTGTCCCTGCAGCCCTCGGGAGTCCCCTTCAGCCAGGAAAGGCTGCAGAGAGAATCCGTTTGGCCCTTGGTTCTAGCTTCCACTTGTCCCTTTATGGCATGTTAAGATGCACCTGGCTCTGGGTTGCAGACAGGTCTCGTTAAAATTATCTTTGGATTGCCGAAAATGCAATATCCTTCGACACAGTACAAAGTGCCCTTGTGGCCCAGGGAGGCCGCAGAAGGCCAGCTTCAGCCGTCGGTGAGGAGCTGGATGGAGGGCACAAGTGGAAAGAGACGGAAGCACTTGGCGTTCCCTGAAGCGTCTCCATTGCTCTCACGGTCTGCGTTTCTCAGGCAGTCACTTTATTCTGGGTCGCCCTCGTTCAGCATGTTTACTATACAGAAAATCGTTTAAGTGCATTAAATTAATTATATCCGTGACTCAATTGATTCGGCGTGTGCAGTCTGCTGGGAGCTGGGCCTGGGTGCCTAGCTGGCATGTTGGAGAAGAAATTCCTTCTCTAAATCTCATAGCGAAGATCCAGCTTAGCCTGAGGCAGAGCTCCATTTCATCTCTTTGGGGACTGGAGTCCACAAAAAAATGGAAGTCTATGCCCCTGCTGCACGCCAAAGACCCAGGCATGCTGTACACCTCTGGCTTCTGGGGACACAGTGTGGTCTTCAGGCCTGTAAGGGCCTCACAGTCAGGAATCCCAGGATTCTTCCTCACCTACAACCTCCCCCGGCCAAGCACGTATGGGGAGTGAATCCCAGGCTGGAATCCCCTGCTTGGGTTGCAGAAGCTCAGAGAGTGCCCCAGTCAGTTTTCTGAAAGTGAGAGGATGTTAGAGCACGATTTCTGCCCAAACTTGAGGCCCTTCCAGGAGCTTTGTTAAAATTCACAATCTGAGCAAGGACGCCAGTATGGATGGGGAGGGGTGACGCATGAGGCCTCCACCATGCACAAAGAGCTACAGGCAACTAAGGGATGCTGGGAGTGGGAGGAATAGTCTTCCCCAATTGGTTGTTGCGGTGGTTTGAATGAGAATGACCTCCATAGACTCACATATTTGGATGTTTGGTCCCCAGTTAGTGGAACTGTTTGGGAAGGCTTAGGAGCCGTGGCCTTATTGGAGGAGATGTGTCACTGTGGATGGGCTTTGAGGTTTCAAAAGCCCAGCATACTTCCAGTTAGTGCCCCACCCCCACCCCGCCTCATGCTTGCAGGTCAGATGTGAGCTCTCGGCTACTGCTCCAGTGCCACGCCTGCCTACCTGCCGCCATGCCTCCCACCATGACTGTCAAGGACTCTAACCCTCCCAGATCATGATCTCCACATTAATACTTCCTTTTGTAAGTTTCCTTGGTCGTGGTGTTCTGTTGTGTCAATAGGAAAGTAACTAAGACAGTTACCCAATACCAAATGGATGTGGCATGGGAGGAGCCTGTGGGACCTGGGAAGGGAGGGTGGGACCTGGTGGAGCCTAGAGGTTGGCCATTGTGTAGCCAAGAGTGGCCAGACTAGGTCAGGGTGCTAGATGTGGAACCTGGGCTAGATCTGGGGGTTTGGAGGGTGCGTGGAGGGGATGATCAGGCAGACTGACAAGCTAGATCCTGGAGGATGCGCAGCATCTGGCTGGGTAGACAGACTGGATGTGCTATGAAGGGGTCTGGTGAGGGAGGCTGGCTTAGCCATGAATACATACATAAAATAACGTTATGCAGACTGAGCAGGTTGTATTTATATGTATATGATGTCACATCAATTTAGAAGGGGCCATAAAAAAATTCAAGTGCTAAGCAATGCGACTCCCAGAACTTCTCATTCACTGGTCTCTCAGTAAGGGCCCATGTCTTGGTCACTGTTCTATTGCTGTGAGGAGACACCATGACCAAGGTAACAATTATAAAAGAAAGTATTTAATTGAGGGCTCATTTACAGTTTCAGAGGGCTAGTCCATTATCATAGCAGGGAGCATGGTGGCGTGCAGGCAGACATAGCCCTGGAGCTGAGAGCTTTATATCCTGATCCACAGGCAGAAGGAGAGAGTCTGGGTCTGGCACGGGCTTCTGAAACCTCAAAGTGACATAATTCCTCCGCCAGGTCCACACCTCCTAATCCTTCCAATCCTTTCAAACAGTTCCACTCCCTGGTAACTAAGTATTCAAATACATGAGCCTATGGGGGCCGTTCTTACTCAACCACCACATTTCACACATAGGCCTGTCTTAGTTGGGGTTACTATTGCTGTGATTTAAAAGGTCCTTCAAATTAATCTTTGTGTGAGTGTTGGTGGAGGCATGTGTTTGCATAGATGCAGGTGTATGGGTGTGCACACACGTGTGTGAAGACCAGAAATCAATCTCAGGTGTCATGACTTAGGATCATTCTACCTTGTTTTTTAAGATAGGGTATTTCATTGGCCTGAAGATTCCTGATCATGCTAGACCGACTGGCCCGTGAGCCCCAGGGGTCTGCCCGTCTGTGTCCCCAGTGCTGGGATTATGTGTGTTCCATGATACCCAACTTTTTACGTGAGCGCTGGTGATAGAACATGGGTCCTATGCTTACATGGCAAGAGCCTTATCAATTGAGCCTTCTCCCTGGCCTCCTTTCTGGTTATTCTTTACAACTGATCATATTTAATAAGTGGTACCTATGACGTGCAGTAACCCAAGTAAAGAGGACAGCTTGGGAAAAGCAACAGACTCCCCCTGGGAGAGATGCAGAGTGGCCTCAAACTACCTGCCATCCCATGCCACTGTGGCCCAGACCAGCTGTCATCCTGAAGTTGAGGAGTTCATTTTCTATCCAGAAACCTTCACACACACACACACACACACACACACACACACACACACACACACCACTCAGTGTACACATGTTCAGACATATACGCAAGTCCACACTGACACACCCACCCTTGTGCATGTACATAGATATACATGCATAGATATATGCACACATCACAGATGCACATATGCACAGACATCTAAATACCATCTCTGAGGTAGCCCATCTCTCCTGTGTGATCCTGTTTCATTTTCTAATACAGAACCTACATGTCTGTGTCCTGTATTTGACGCCCTCATTCAGCCCAGAGGCATGGTTTGCTTGTGTTTTAACCCATTTGGCTGAGACAAGAAACAGCCTCAGAAACTCCACCCAGCAATGGAAAGTATCTGCCACCTGAGACATGATGCTTTGGGGACTGTCTTTCAGCCAGCCCTGACTCTGTCCCGCCACTATATGATCCGGCTCAGTTCTTGGACTTCTGCTCCAGACCTTGCCTGAAGCTCTGCAGTATGACGAGCTCACTGTGTCGCCTAGAAAATCAACCTCCCAGGGACCTGGCTCACTCCCGAGCCACTCACTGTGTCCCATCCTAGCGTCCCTCTCAGAAGCCTCCTTGGCCAAGACTGAGAAGGAACAAAAAAAATCCTCCCAGAACGCCCCCTGCCCCGCATTGGTCCCTGGCATCCTGGACTATATTGTCACAGTGGAACAGGGACTCACACACACTTGATGGAGGAGGCAACCTTGGGAACCAGTCTCTCCCTGCCCATGCTCTTGAACCAGCCACCTTCTAACGCAAGACACTGCCTAGAACAGCCCTACAGTCTGGAACCGGAACTGTAGCCACAAAGTCAAAGGGACTGCAGTGTAAGTACCTGAAGGAGCTAGGTGACCTGAGAAGATAGTCACTGTCTGGGCCTCAGTGTTCTCATCTGCAGAATGGAAATATGTCCTACTTTATAATGTTCTCACGTGAAATCACATTGGTGTTCAGTGCCCACTGACGGCATCGTTCTTACTGCAGTTTTTGTTAGGGACACTGTGTTCTGAGAGAGACAGAGCACACAGTGAGTCACGGTGTATCTAGGAGGGCACACTTCACATACCTAAACTCATTCCATCCCCTCAATGACAAGCCCATCTAATCACCGTTGTTAAGGCTAGAGTGGTCAGTTTCAAAACAGAGCCAAATGAAGTCTACCTGTGAGTGACGTGATTGTGCGCTCTCTGCTGTTCCCTCACTCCAGGAATTTGAGTTGAGGTGGGAAGGCGGTTGTCACCATCCTGCCTCTTGTCTGGCTCTACGCCACTCCAGCTCCGGCTGCCCTTAGAATTACCACTTAGCATTATGCACAAGACTAATCACACAGGTGCTGTCGGCACCCCACCCAGGTCCTCTGGGATCCCTTGGAAAGGTTTGGCTGGGTTAGCCCATGCCCCCGATGCCGCAGGTGCCTGACTAATAGTTCCCACCTGGGAGCCTCAGGGCTCAGAGCCTGGGAGTCCCATCCTTCCTGGAGCAGGGATGAGAAGCACACCGCCCCCTGATTTGGCCCTCTTCTGCAGAGAACACATCCTTAGCATGTCACTTCCGTATGCTTCTGGGGGACCCAACCTAAGACCGCCAGGTGTTCCTATGGGAAAATCAAGTCTTTCCTAGAAAGAAGTCTTACTGTAACCTAATTGGTGCCTTGGGTTGAATTTAGCACCAGTCTTCCTCCATGCCTTCCCCGACCTGAGAAGGGAACTCAGGAAGGCTCCCTCCTACTCAGTCTGCACATCCCCTTGGTGTCCCTGCCTAGTATCCCCAGCCTCAGCTGAGTCTCCTCTGATAGGCCAACATCTCTGGCCTCTCTGGGCTACTCAGGCGCCAGCCCGCTTCGTGTCCATGTCCCCAAGCCGCCCACTGGACGGCACACCTGGGGCAGGCTCAGCCATGAGTGCTTCCTCCAGTCACTTGGCTAATTGAGAAATCTAACAGCACTGCCTCACCCGGGCCTCTGGACATGAAATGCAGTTTTCAACCCAGCCACTAACCAGAGCTGACAGTAGACAGGTCACCGGGACTTGAAGTTCATTGGCATTCATGGATCCATCAAGAGCAATTCCCAAATTCCTGCTGTGACACAGTGTCAGGAATCCATCCGAGTCATGAGGCCTCCCCTTCCCCAGTCTCTCGTTGCTCCTATGGGTGTCTTCCTAGGGCTCAGACCCCAGGCCTGATCTGGAGGAGATGCAGTCTTCTTGCCTTGCAAATTCATACCAGCAAGAACATTTTCCGGGCGGTAATTGTTAGCGATACACAGTGTAATAATAACCGTCACCCTTCCTCTAATGCTGTCGCACTGTCTAGGAACTGACCCCCACTGCAGCTGGGCAGCACCCCAGTTCTGGACACATCACATGAGAGATGAGAGGCTAGGATCAGACCCACACAGGGTCTCTCTCTCTCTCTCTCTCTCTTCTATATATATATATATATATATATATATATGTGTATTTATGTAATATGTGTGTGTGTGTGTGTATAAATATATATGTATATATAGAGAGTAATATATATAGAGAGAGCTATATATATATATATATATATATATATATATATATATATACATTCTGTACATATATACACAGAGCCTAGTATACTGTGCTGGTGGCTGACAGCACCTGGCCTCCCTTTCATGTCCTATGTCCTGACCCTCCTGTCACCTTCCTAGCCAGGACTTTCCTGATGCCCCATGTGGAGCTGCTCTTCCTTCTGCCATCCACTCACTGCCCCACGCCTCGTCCTTGTCCACAGTGGCTCCCATCTGACACACAACATAGCTCGCTTCGTTATTGCCTGCTTAGTTTCTGCAATATCTTAGACATGGGACGTAGGAGAGGTCTGCTAAACAGTACCTGAGTGAATGGGTGAAGTAATGAATGCTCCTATTAGAGATTAAAGAAAGACACCCAGCACACATAAGTGATCTGCCCAGACTGCACAGGTGGTGAAGAGAGGTTAGTCTAGGCTACCCATCTGGCTGATGCAGATGATGTTCCCAGCATTCCCAGCTTCTCTTACAAGCTCACCTTGGCCAAGTAGGAGGCAGGAGTAATATATGGTTTTGCCTATAAGATACCTGGTCTGAACAACCAGGTAAGCCATATGGGAGGTAGGGAATAACCCCATCCCATATAAGTAGTGGAGGGTAATATGGTTCCAGCGCACATTGCTGAGATGTAAGCCTGCCTCCTCCCTCAGTGAGCCCATGAGCCCATAACAGTGGTGTAGGTATAGTCTTTGTGCCTTTGAGTGAGCCCTGGCTCTTAGTCTATGAAATGAATGTTTGTTGATTGAATAAATAATCATAGTGCAGGAGGCTGGTAAACCCAACTCAGAACTACATTTCGGGTTTCTCATTCCAAAAACAGAGTCCTTGGGCTGGGGAGGTGGCTCAGTGGGTAAAGTGTCATGTGAGCACAGGGATCTGAGTTTGAATCCCCAGAAACCATGTGAAGCCGAATGCAGGAGCACACGTCTGCTGTCCCAGTACTTCTACGGTGATATAAGCGGCGGAGATAGGGGAATCACTAGCTCATGGGCCAGCTAGCCTGGCCTGTTGAACAAGAGACTCTGCCTCCAGCAATGTGGAAAGAAGACCAATGCCTGAGGATGTCCTCTGACCTCCACACATGCACGGTGACATGTGTGCATCCACGCGCGGGCGCACACAAGTGATTTTTTTTAAAAAAAAAAAAACAGTGAAAACCCCAGAGGTCTCGAAACCTTGTGTCTGAGACGTTGATGCAAACGCAATTACACTTGAGTGCAGACAACACACAGCTCAGAAATCCACCGCCTCCCACCTCTGCTGTCAGACACATTTGAGAGATCCAAACAGTGCAGCTTAGCAATTTGTGGGAATTGATGCCTGGCCCGCCAAAGCTTTCGAGTTTCACTTCCTTGAGGCAGGGGAGAAAATTACCTAGTTTTTTAAACAAAAAAAACAGCATGGGGGAGTGTATCATTTGGAACTTCAGTGGCCGCCCTGAGCACAGGCAGTCTGGTCCCAGAGAGAAGCCGACCATGAACCCCAGAAGGAGCCGGGAACATGGCGGCCACAGTAGCTCTTGCTGTAACAACAGGTGGAAGATGATAGGAGAGCTGAGTGCTCGCTCTGTGCTGGGTACTGTGCTTAGTTCTCCACTGCATTTCATTCCCTATTGTAGACTGAGTTGCCTCCCCAGACCCCAGATTTATGTTGGATTCCTAACCCCAAGGGTCTTGGAATGTTGCAGGTGCGGTTGGTCATGGTCACACTGGATAATGACATAACCAGTGTCCTTATAAAATGGGGAGTTGAGACAGGCACACAGGCAGGGGGAAGGCCCACGACAGAAGAATATAGAGGGATGATACTTAGAAGACCCATGAGACACCAAAGACGGCCAGCAGGCCACCAAGAGTCAGGAGGCAGGCACTTCGTCCTCCCCCGCAGGCCTTGGAAGCAATCGGCCTACCCACAACAACCTTTGGCCTCCAGGAATGGGGTACCGTGTGCTGCTGTTCTGCGAGCCTCCCAGTTCTGGGGTCTTCGTTTGAAACTAGTAAGGCCCCACAAAGTAGACACTAGCAACAGTTTGTGAGAAAACCGAGAGGTTAATTAATGTCCTACAGTCAAGAGCTGGTGAGTGGAGAAGCTAGGATTTGAACCTAGGCTGTCTACCTTTCAACACTTTTAACTTGCTTTCTACATCTCTAGAAATCTCTTCCTTTAGGGGGCAAAAAAAAAGTTGCACTCAAAAGATGAAGCTGAAATAAACCAGCAAGTCCTCCCCAGCACACTTTCCAGGTGGAGAAACTGAGGCCCTTGGGGAATCAGCATGGGAGGGCTCTGCCCTTGTTGTTGGTTTTTTGTTTTTGGTTTTTTTAGGGCAGCCACTTCTCTAAAGACCCTTAATCTTTTTTTTTTTTTTTCCTTTTTAGAGAAGGTCTCATGTATCCCAGGCTGATCTACTCACTAGGTAACTGTAGCTAGAGTTTTCCTGCCTTGCCCACAGTCAGGACAAATCTTTGTCACGCACCAGTCCCACAGCCGCTCAGACCCAACCAAATAAACACAAATACTTATATTGCTTACAAACTGTATGGCCGTGGCAGGCTTCTTGCTAACTGTTCTTATAGCTTAATTAATCCATTTCCATAAATCTATACCTTGCCACGTGGCTGGTGGCTTACTGGTGTCTTCACATGATGCTTGTCATGGCGGCAGCTGGCAGTGTCCTTCCTGCCTTCCTGTTCTTTCTTTTTTTCGTCTGAGTGATTATTTTATATGTAGATTGTGGGACTGCGGGGCTTGGTGGAACCTGGAGAGAAGCCCTCCAGCAACAGATAACCAAAGAACTTCTGATCCTCCTGCCTCTGTCTCCCCCAAGTGCCAGGATCACAGGTACACACCATGCTTGTTTTCACTTGGGGATCAGACCCAGGGTGTGCAGGTTTGCACTGTGCTCTTTTCCTGCCTCTCTGCACCCCCAAGCTCGGCTTCTTATTTCTTTGTGTCCTTAAGAATAACACCCATGGATTGTTTTTGTCCAAGGAGTGCGTCCATTGCAGAAGGAAAGTCCAGACCACTATCAAAATGACCTCAAAGCCAGCCTGACACCGTTATTCACTGGACACTTCGTACTAAGACACAATTCTCTTCTATCCCCTTACTATGTGTTTTCACCTATCAAATCATGACCACGCTACTCCATCTTTTTAATTCTTACTTCAACGTGACAGAATAAGCACAGCATAAACTCAGCTGTGTGTGCCCTCAGCTTAGCCATACCATTCAACGGCATGCAATGCATTGAATTCACACTGCTGGGCTGGCACCACCACCTACCTCCAGCACTCCCCCAGCATGATGGCTAGAAGCAGGTGCCACAGACACACAGGCTCCCTGTTAGGAAGGGTCATTTTAAGTCTTTTGTGATGCTGGGGACCAAACCTTACATGCTAGCCAAGCATCCTATCGCTAAGCTCTACCCCTATCCCTCGGTGGAGGCTATTCTGCAGTTGTTGAAGTATGAGGGATTTTTGTGTGGTTTTGAGGGCAAGCTGGTTGTACTTAGCTGTGTGTTTATTTTAACAGTATCTTAAAGATCCCATAAGTGGTTTGCTAACTAACTTTAGAGAGAAATTATGGCCCTCGCAGCCTAACCCCAGCAAACGCAAAGTGTCCTCCAATAATCCAGAGATCTCTGAAGAAGCACCTAGAATGTATGCTGGCTTTTGTTGTTTTGTTTTGTTTCTGAGACAGGGTTTCACATTTCCTAGGCTGACTTAAAACTTGCTATGTAACCCAAGGATAATGGTGCATACCATCACTGTCCAATTTATGGGGTGCTAAGAAGCAAATCCAGGGTTTCAGGCCTGTGAGAAGCAAGTACTCTAACTAGGCTACATCCCAAGCTCTAAAATGTATGTTTTAAAAGAATGAAAATATGAAGCTAGAGGGATGACTCGGCAGCTAAGAGCACTTAATGCTTTTCCAGAGAATCTGAGTTTGGTTCCTAGCACCCATGTTGAGCTCACAACTGCCTGTAAGTCCAGCTCCTAAGGATCTGATGCCCTCTTCTGGCCATCATGAGTACCCACACTGCACATGCATACACACACACACACACACACACACACACACACACACACACACACAAATAAGATAAATATTTTAAAACAAAACAAAATAAAACAAGTGAAGCCTGGTATGGTAGAGCATGCCTTTAGTCCGAGCACTTAGGAGGCAGTGACAGGTGGTCTATGTAGCATGTTCTAGGCCAGTCATGCCTATATAGAAAGACTCTCTCTCTCTCTCTCTCTCTCTCTCTCTCTCTCTCTCTCTCTCTCTCTCTCACACACACACACACACACACACACACACACACACACACACATGAAAATATCAACCTTGAACAAATTTTTAAGCAAATATAATGAAGCATCATTGATAGCCCACTGCTGTGGGAGACACTCAGGGAAAATCCTGGGTGAAAACAACCCAGGGAAGCTCCACACCCACCCAGCACATTTCTTTAATTGACATGAGGACAACCGTTTGGTGCACATGTCAAGGTATGTTAGCCCAGGATGCTAAACCAGAGGGAAGTCTCCTAGGCTCTGAGGACGACAGCTGACATAAATTGCAGCCGACAAGATCTGTGGCATTGAGCCCTGATGCAGGTCACTGGCCTCTGTGTGCTCATGCAGGGGTGGCTTGCACACTGTCCATGTGGCTCTCCAAGCTGAGCCTGCCTGGCTCTTGCCTGCCCCTGTGGGAGTAGGTGAAGAAACTCCCAAGACCCATTTCCTCATAGGATTGTGAATCCCATTCTCACTCCCCAACACCCACCTCCATCTTCTTTCTCTGTATAATTCGAGCCTCCCAGAGTCCTTGCTTCATCCTGACAAGACCTAGAATCAGGTAGGGGACATAAAACATTGTGGAAGGGCAAGAGGGGGCAGAGGGATACCTGCCTGTGTCTCCCTAAGAGGTGTTGGTTGGATTAGTAAAACCAAAGACAAGCCGTTGCTTCATAGCTGAATAAACCTAGACAAGAACTCAGCCTCAGTTTCCCAATCTGTCATGGGTTCCCACTTGAGGTTGGGCTCCTGACACACGGGTGATGAGACACACACTCACTGTGTGTGGCTCTGTGAGACTGAACTCGAGACAAGCCTGTAAGGATGGGTGTGGGGACCACAGAGCCACTACTACTGAAGCTGTTGTCTCTACAAGGAGCCCTGGAGCTGGGCTGGTGAAAGCCTGAGCCTCCAAGCTCTCTATAAGCTGGCCAGACCCTGGCTGGCCCTGGAATGGGTGTATCCTTGGACAAGGCTGTTCCTCAAAGTGGAAGGTAGTTTCCAGCAAGGGACTTAGCTGAGACTCACTAGCCTCTGCTCTTAGGAGCCAAGGATGGCACTTTGGTCCCTAAAGAGGGGAGCTGGACATATCCCAGAGCTCCAATAGGGGGCCACAATGCCTAGCTTAAAGGGTTGTTTGTTTTAAACAGGGTTTTGCTATGTAGCCCAGGCTGGCCTTGAACTCATCATCATCCTGCCTCCACATCACAAGGGCCGGGATGCACAGCCACATGTGGGTTCCAGTTATATTTTTGATACCCTCGCCATCTTTAGCGATTCACACCCTCACATTCATTTGCACATACACAAAAACTCACACACTTGTGACATAAGGGATTCATGTTCAGCATAAATGAAGGCGCTTATCAATGTATTCCAGTGGCTTCCAAGCATCTTTCAAAAGGGATTTTCCACAGAAGCCTAAAGTCACTGGCCCATTTAACATTTAAATTAACATTGACTTTACACTAAACATTGCTGCTGCTTCTCCTTTTTAAAAATTTGCTCTTTGGAAAACTCTTTTCATCATCCCTTTAGATTTAAAAATTAGCATGCACATGTATGTGGTACCAAAGGAGAAGCCATGCCTTAATGAAGGGCCAGGATCAGAGCCCTTGGTCAGCTCACCTGCTCAGGTTCCCCGAGCCCATTGGTTGTCCTGAGTTCCCTGATGATGTCCTCGATGCAGAAGAGAGGACAGTTTAACTGAGACTCAGACCACATTCTGTGTTTTAATGACCATGTGTCTATTTTAATGTGTGATATAAAACCATAATGTCCCTGTAAGGCAGCAAGACAAGGTTTCTTCTTCCACGTTCTTAGGAGGCAGGCTCTCAGTAAAGCCAAGCACAGATGGTATGTGGATGTGTGAAGTCACGGAGGAGCTGGTGTGTGGTGGAGGTGTGGGAAACAGTGACCTCTTTTGAGCTTTTTCTTTACTTTATCTTGAAAGCCACTATGGTCATCCCATAAAAAGTTAAGGCATGAATCAGAGATGAGATCAGGGAAAGAGAGTGATCGTGATCCATCGGCAGCAGAGCATCGATTGCCTTGGCCGGCTTACAGCCAGGAAGACGGCCACCATGAGGGGCTTTCACCTGCGCCGTTTTTGTGGGGCTGTTAATAGTCTTTTTGTTTAATGCCCTTTCACCTCATTCTCATGCTTTTAGTACTTAAAAACTAGTGCTGAAGTCAAGAGTTTGAAGTCCTTGGGTTCATCTCTCTTTAGCAATCATGCTGACACCATGCCATTGGAATTTTACAGCAGAAACATCTACTACCAAGCCCTCTAGGGAGGGTCTTTCTGAGGTTCACTTCTCTGTGGTCAGTTGCTAGCATATGATCTGGCTTACATCTGCATCTCAGCTGATCGAAAATGAACAGGAGCATCAAAGACAGCTTATCGCCATCCCTGCCCCTGCCTCTCAGTATTTCCCCACGGCTTCCCATGGAGGAGACTTATGGGAGAGACTGCGGGGTGGGGGCGGGGATGGCTGGATAGCTACATAGAGGGATGAATGGATGGACAGGTGGATAGATGGGTGGCTACATGATAGGTGGATGGATGGGTGGTTGGACCGATAGATAGATGAGTGTATAAGTGGGTAGATAGATATATGGGTAGGTGAGTAGATGACAGATTGGTGGGTGGATGGCAGATCAATAAGCAGGTGAGTGGATAGAGATATGATGAGCAGGTGGGTGATTTGGTGGGTGGGTAAGTGGGTGGCTGGAAGTGTGAGGTAGTGAAGAGCAGCCACAGAAGTCATCTCAGGTGTCTGCTTCATTTTAATCTCAGAAGTGATTGGCCCCGAAGTCACGGCTCCTTTTCTGTACAAGTCCTGGCCTCTTGACGGTTTTCGCTGCATTTCCTGACGTGAGGCCCCATCTTTTCATCTGACTCAGAGAGACACGTTTCATCTCGGGCCTTTATTCTCTATCACACTCCACCCTTGCAGGGTTTGGGCCTCATTAAAATCTGTCCTCTGCCCAGTTCCTCTTTGAGGAAGTTCCTTGTTAGGGCATTTCTGCTGTGAAACAGATCACACCAGCCCACGTGGGTGCCCAGCCTGAATGCTAAAGACTGTTATTAGCAGATGTAGCCTCGAGACGTTTCTAAGTTGTCAGTTCTGATGTTCACAGGATTATATTTTCAAACATCACCACACATCCTCTGTGACAGACTTGATTACGGTGATGAACTAGTTTTCTTCCTTTGAGAGATGTTCTAGTTGCAGAAATGATTCTGAAAGCATTTCAGAAAAGTACTAGGCAAAACTGAAGTGACGTTCTTTCATTTGGGTGGCTCTATTAGCTTACTGGGAGAGGCAGCTTGCTATGACAGAGAGATGGCCGCACTTGGGTCCCAGAAGTCCCTAATATTTGCATTGTCTTCTATAAAGTGAGACCAATGGCCAAGGGACCTTGCATAGGCTCCTCGGAAGTTGAGGAGGCACATAGCAAACCGTGGAGATCACCGGGGACTGTGGGAATCCTGGTGGAAGAAGAAACCAGGACAGACCTCATCCATGTCACTTGTTATCGACTGGCTGAACTGATTGATTTAGACACACAGGAGGAATCAGACCTTCACAGCACAAATACCTCCCAGTGAGGGCCTCACACACACACATGCCAGGCCTGCATTCACACTGAGGATTCCAAAGGGAGTAGACACTCTCTCACACCCGTGCTGCTCAGGAAGCCAAGGCAAGAAAAGCATGAATTTGAACCTAACCAGTACTGCATGGGAAGCTCCTGTCACGAAAGGTGATGGACGGGTGTCGTGGCTCAGCAGGTATCGGTGTTGGCTGCCACGTCTGATACCTGCCACGTCTGATACCACGGAGTTGAATCCCCCAGACCCACATGGTAGAGGGAGAGCCACCTCTCATTGGTTGACCTCTGACCACCACACGTGTACTATGGCGCATGTGTGTCCCACACACGAACAAAATAAATATAAAAACTTTAAATAAAAGTGTACAATATCTTAGGTTTTACGTGGTTTACAACTGAAATGCTATTACTTGGGATGTACTAAGTTTGATAGAATTTACTAACAACATCAGCTGGAGAGACGGCTCAGCGGTTAAGAGCACACTGGCTGCTTTTTCAGAGGACCCAGGTTCAGTTCCCAGTGCCCATATCAGATAACTCCCAAGTGCTTGTAACTCCAATTCCAAGGGATCCGGTGCCCTCCTCTGGCCTCCACAGGCACCTTCATACACGTGGTGCACATACACAGGCATATAAATAAATGCTTCTAATTTAGCACCAGCATTAATTTTACTTGCTCTTCTCATCTTTTAGTGTGTGGAAGGCAGCACAGTGCTGGGGGAGCCCAGAGGCCTGGCGCATGTCAGGCAAGTCCTGCCGCTGGGCCATACCTTCCCTTTGTTCGCCTTTTGAATGTGGCTGCTGATCAGGTAGCTCTGTCTCTGTCTCTGTCTCTCTCTGTCTCTCTCTGTCTCTGTCTCTCTCTGTCTCTCTGTCTCTCTCTCCCTCTTCCTCCCTCCCTCCTTTCCTCCTTCTCCCTGCCCCCTCCCTCCCTCCCCCACTCAGTCCCTTTTGGTCTTCTGGCAGCAAGACTCCGGATGTATAGCCCAGGGTGGCCTTGAACACAAAGGAGTTCTGCCTTGGCCTCCTGAGTGTCCGCATTGCAAGTGTGTGCTTTCAGGGACAGCTGCACTTTCTCTCTGCCACAGTGGCTTAAACTCTGAAGGTGTTCTCAGTCCCCAGCACTGGCCTCACAGTCAGGCATTGGGATGGACCTCAGGGCCAGGGTGTGTTTAGAAAGGCAGAGATGCTGGGGTAGATGGGCAGGACTTTTCCACCAAATGAATCCTGGAACTCCCTGGGTGTCCTGGGAGTAGAGCTGTGTCTTCTGTGACCTGGAACCCTGTAGGTAGGCAGCTGGCCTTCGGGAGTGGCTGTGAGATGGGATGGGCAAGCAGCATTCATGACAACCTGGCTTCTCGGGATGGGCAGAGGAAAAACAGGGCACAGTCTGAGTGCCCAATGGAGGGCATTGGCTAGATGGATTTTGATCTGCCCAGATAGTTGGAATTGTTTGCATCTATTAAAAGCAATTGTTCTGAAAAGATAGTCAATAGTATAGATTAATAATGCAGTTTTGCAAAAATCAGTATAGTCACGTTACAAAGAGGGCTGCATGACAAGCCTCCCATTTGATTTTAAATCATAGTTCAATTGACTTTGTGTGGTGGAGGAGGGAGGTGCACACACCATGGTTCATGTGTGTCGGGGCTCAGAGGAAAACCTGTGGCAGTCAGCCCTCCCTTTACATTGAGGGTCCCGGCGTCTGAACTCCGCAGGCCTGGCAGCCATGTCCTCATCTACTCAGCTGTCTCGCTGACTGCGCTGATAAAAACATTTAAACACACCCAGACCAGAAGAATGTATTCCCAAATGTCAGCAGTGTTTCCTCTGGATGGATCTTTTTTCCTTCCTATCTTTCTTTTGCCTCTCTCCTTCCACAGTTTCTGTAATGAGCTATAGTTGCCTTAGTTTTCAGTCTAAGAAAGGGGGTGGTGAAGCCAGGTGGTGATGGAGCACGCCTTTAATCCCAGCATTCAGGAGGCAGAGACAGATGGATCTCTGTGAGTTCGAAACCAACCTGGTCTACACAGCAAGTCTACACAGAGAAACCCTGTCTCAAAAAACCAAAAGGAAAAAAGAAGGAAAGAAAAAGAAAGGGGGTGTTGGAGGAAAGACACAGAGAACCAAAAGTTAAACACTAATTGCAAAAGACCTGGAAGTTCATCCAATTTGGCCGCTTCTAGTCAGGGGACTAGCTAGCCCTCGGCCTCCTGCTGTGCAATGGGTACAGTAACACTTGCTTGGTCAGGTACCATGAACATGAAGTGAGGGCACCAGGCACCCAACCATTATGAATGATCTTCCCCTGTCCTAGCTTGCTCTCTATGACTGTGATAAAACACCATAACCATCTTAGTTAGGGTTTCTAGTGCTGTGAAGAGACACCGTGACCACAGCAACTCTGATAGAGAAGAACATTTCGTTGGGGCTGGCTTACAGTTTCAGAGGTTTAGCTCATTATCATCATGGCAGGACATGGCAGCGTGCAGGCAGACATGGTGCTGGAGAAGGAGCTGAGAGTCCTACATCTTGATCTACAGGCAGCAGAAGGAAAGACTGCCACACTGGGCATGGCTTGAGCATATATGAGACCTCAAAGCCCACCCCGGTGGTCACATGATTCTTCCACCAAGGCCACACCTCCTAACAGTGCCATTCCCTATGGGCCAAGCATTCAAACATATGAATCTTTGGAGACCATAACTATTCAAACCACTGCAATGACCAAAGCAACTTGGGGAGGAAAGGGTTTATTTCGTCTTACAGCTTACGGTCTGTTATGAAGGGAACTCAGGGTAGGAACTCAAGGCAGGAACCTGGAGGCTAGAGCTGGTGCGGAGGAGGCCATGGAAGAGTGCTGCTTACTAGTTTGCTCCCCATAGCTTGCTCACACTGCTTTCTTATTAATGCATGCCCTCCTGCCCAGCTGTGGTACCACCCATGTCAATCATTAATTAAGAAAATGGCCAGAGGCATACTGCTCACAGGCCAAACTGATGGAAGCATGTTCTCCATTGAGGTTCCTCTTCCCAGATGACTCTACCTTATATCAGGCTGACAAAAAACTAACCAGAATGCCCTGTCTGGGCCAAGCTCTCTCTTCTACCTTCTTTGTGGTCATGGTGATTATATTTAGAGGCCCAGGCATGCTAGGCATATACTGAATTGCATCTCTGACCTTTTCTTAACTTTTAAGGCAAGGTCTCACAAAGCCTGGGCTGGCCTTGAATTTCAGTCCTCTTCTCTCATCCTCCCAAAAAGCTGGCCTGGTCAACTAGTTCTGGCTTCCCAGTCTGTTTTGGAGAGATCTAATTCTCATTTACAAATGACTCAGGCAGGAAAAGGGGAAAAGTTTGAAATGGAATCAGGGAGGCCTGGAGTGTGCCCTGGGCTAAGGGAGCCCTCGGTTTCTGAGCAGGGGGACCTGATACTCCAGTTCTCTCCCTCTCTCTCCTGGAGGCCCAGGATCTAAGTTGGATCCCTGCTGGTCACAGTCCACTTGGAGGCATTATGTAACCTCATCCTGGGTGTGTGGGAGGCTACCTGACGCAGGGTAGAAGCCAGCATGAAAAGCCTTTCAAATTCAAAGTCAAGTGGGTACAGACAGTGCGTGACCAGCCAGCGGCAGACTGTGGTGTTCACACCTGAGCGTGAGTATACAGCACGTGCAGGGATCCTGTGCGTGCTTTACCTAGCCTGCAGGTGTGCACACGTTCACATACATGTGTGGAGCACCGGTTGACGGTATGAGAGAGCACGGTGCCTCCCTCCCCAAGGGTTTTAGTCGGCCATATGTAGTGCCAGGATAATCCACTTCCATAATCTGGCAGAGACTCCGCAGCGGCTGTGTGATGCCTTCCACAGTGTACAAAAACATTCCTGTTTGGCCTCAAATCTAGTAATTCCATCAAGTAGATTATGAAGAGCTGCTTCGGTCACCCATGCCTAATGACCTTAACTGCTGGGCAGATGTCCGGAGAATTAAGTCTCTGGCACAGCACAGCCTGAGCCCCTCCCCAGCCTCAGCCACGAGATTTGGGGCAGACATCTGGCTGGAGTCCTCTCTTAGGGCTGCCTCCTATCCCAGAGGCCACAGTCACAGAGGTGGTTTCTGCTCTGGTGTCACCTCTGCTGGGCACTCAGGGAACTCCAGTAAATGCGGAACCTCAGTGAGTCGGTTATCTGGAAGAGAAAGACGTGTGCCCGACATGTGGTGAGATGGGGGCCGGGGGAGTTTCCAGATCTGTCAGGCCTGTGTAACTCTGGAGGAATGAAAATGAAAACGGGCCCTAGCTAGGAGCCGGCACTACGCCCCCAAAGGTCTGAGTCTCCGCAGAGGAGACACAGTGGGTACCATCGCATAGAGGCAGGAATAGGAACCCTGAGAGGTCTCGTAACTCGCCCAAGCCACACAGGAGGAAAAATGGAAGGGTCCAGTTTTCCTGCTGGGATCCTCTGCCTCTAATGCCCATCCAGTTTCCACCCTTCGGTCGCTCACAGGTCTCAGTGGAATCCTGTGGAGCTTACTCCTGCCCAACCATAGCAGCCATCTTTCCACAGTGTGTGCTGGGAGTGGGAGGAGTCACTTCCACTCAGGTCAAGAGGAAGGAGGAATAGAGCAGAAAAGCTCTCTTGCCATGGGAACTGACAAGAACAGAGGAAGAGATGGTCCCAAGCACAGTCTGCAGACACTGCACTCCTCACAGGAAGCACAAAGGCGACTCAGGTCTGCCCAGATGGTGGCCCAGAGGGTTTCCAGGCTCAAACACCAGACAGGGGAACCGGCCCGGCAGTGACATGGAATTGAAGAGACAGGGATGAGACTCGCAGGGACTAAGGAGGCTGAGGTCTGTAGGCAGCGTATGAGAGAAGAGAGACTGGTATGCAGATGTCCCCAGGGTCACCTGTACCCTCAGCTCAGCCTTTGTCAGCACACAGTGTCATAAGGATGCTGCCTGAATGCAGGCAGAGAAAACAGCAGACACAGGTGAAGGATCCTCCGGGCTCAGGTAGGACCAGACTGGGTGAGAAACACATCACAGTCCATGTGAAGAATGCCCAGAGGGACCTGTATCGATATTCCAGTCATTAACTCCAGATTGAGGGTAGCCCAGGCCCTACATAACACCACTGAAGGACAAGGCTCACGGGTCAGATTCTTACCAAATAACTATGTCCAGAAGCTTAAGAATATGTACAGGAATTTTTTAGTTGTTTAATTTTCTCTCTGTGTGTGTGTGTGTGTGTGTGTGTGTGTGTGTGTGTGTGTGTGTGTCTTGCTCCACCACTCCCCACTTTATTCTCTTGAGGTAGAATCTCTTACTGAACTGGGAGCTAGGCTGGCAGCCTGCAAACCCCAGAGGCCATCCTGTCTCCACCTCCAGAGCACTGGGGCTGCAGGCATGTGCTACCATGCCCAGCTTTGAAGTGGGTGCTCAGGTCCAAATGCAAGTTCTCAAGCTTAGCAAGCACTCTTACCTGCCGAGCTGTCTCCCAGCAATCTAAGGTGTGAGGGAATCCCAAAGGGGGTCAGTGTAACTGGAACACGTTAGCCAAGGGGAGAGAAATTAGGGACCACAACATGGAAGTCAAGACTGCACCCAACCTAGACAGCCATGTGAAAGGACTCAGCTGATACAGGAGAGGACATCCTTCCCACCACAATGGAGGACTCCCTGCTTTGTCCTCAAGTCCTTGGGAGGTCACCAAGGCAGGGGCCTGTCCTTAGCAGGCTAACTCTTTGTCTATCCCTACCCACCCACAACTCTCTCCTGACTCTCTGAAGAACATCAGTTCAACGACGAGATCAAGCAGGAGGCAGAGCCAAATGGCAAAAGGATAATCTAGGCTGTCTGGAGTGAGAAAGAGCCGAGGTCCCCTTTAGTTCCGGAACCATCTGTAAGAGCTGTGACCACCAGACTTTATTTGCTCATCCAACTACAACAGGTAACTGAGCGTCATGTATTCTAGAGCCAGTTTAAGGCAGCTCCCAAGGAAAAGCATGTAGGCATAAGGCCCCTGTGAGAGAGCTCTAACATTGTACAGTGTGAACAATAAAGATGTACCAGAAAAGCTATGAACTCAAGTGAACTGGTTTCCAACTGATAGAGAACTGGAGCTCACTTTCTTCCTCAGTGGCATGGAATTAATGGTCCTTGCCTGCTTAGTCCAGGAAGCTGCCACTCAACTCCCCTGGTACAGGTAATAGGAACCACACTTAACCAAAGATCACGAGCAGTCCAAGCTGAGGCCTACCCATCCCTCCATCTCTAGGTCTGCATTTTCCTAAGACAGCTCCCTTATCAGCCTCCAAACTGTTGCTTGGGTACCACATCCAGGAAAAACCAATAGCACTCACAACACAGGCACTTGCAAGCCTCCTTAGCTTTGATTGGCTGGCTTGGGTCATGTGCTTGTTCCTTAACTAAGCAAGAGCAGTTATACTGATTGTCTAAATCATTGGGTCCATCTTTGCATAGAGCCAGCTGCATGGATTTCTGGCAACGTGGGTTTGTGTTGACTTTTCACTTCTCTCCCGGAATGCATCTGTCGTTAACCCATTCTCTGCCCTGTGCCCTGAGCAGTGGATAGTATCACACAGATCCATTGTCCTCTGGCTGCATATTGGGATTTTCCCCTGGAGAGACAGGCAGCTATAAGGAAAGAGACAGGTTGGGATGTAGTTCAGCCTCCCTCCATGCTCTGAGTTTCCTGTAATAGCTCTGTTCCTGTGCCTGTGTCTCATCATGGTGGCTGTGGGGTCTCTGTATCTCCCACATATAGCAAGCCCTGGTGAAACTATTTCTTTTCCCCTTGGACTCTGAAGTATGCAAGTAGCTCCGGCTACTGCCAGTCTGTGGCTGGCACATCACCTTCCCTTGTGCCCTGTGATTCAGCTCCCCACCCCATAAGAGCCTTAATGATTTCTTCCTTTGAGCCATCCAGGGTAAATTCCATTTCCTGCCATAGCTTAAAGCTACAGAACCTTTTTTATATTCACAGTATCTGTGGGTCTGGGATTTAGGAGTGACTCATCTGGAAGGTTCTGGGATGAGATCTCTTCTACAAGTGTTAATCCTGAGGTTCGCCAGAGAAAAACCAGTTCACCATTTGAGCCAAATGTGAAGCAAGCTTTAATTAAGTACTGACTAAGATGGTCTTTGGTCAGGACCATTCCCTAGAATTCCCCACCTGAGTGGTCCCAAGACATGTCGTAAGACTTTTTGTAGATAAAACCATTCAGCCACCAGGCGGTGGTGGCACACCCCTTTAATCCCAGCACTTGGGAGGCAGAGCCAGGCAGATCTCTGTGAGTTCAAGGCCAGCCTGGTCTCCAAAGCAAGTTCCAGGAAAGGCGCAAAGCTACACAGAGAAACCCTATCTCGAAAGAAAAAAAAAATTCAGCCACTGTATTTTCCCATCTGACTTTGTTTTTATTTTGTTATTATTCAAGAACTATAATTGCCAGCATCCCAGAAAGTTACCTGGTCCTTGGGTGAGTGTGGCTTACAGGTTAATTTCAGCTTTTATAATCTCCTCTTTAGTTGTATCCTGGGTCAAATCCTTGAGTCTACGTTGGGTACTTGTTTATATTGGGATATAATAACCATCAGCTTAATGATCCCCAGATAGGAATTATCTTTTAGCTATTATATCGATGATGTAAGGGCCAACAGTAATTAGCAGAAGCAGAAGGGCCAAAGGTCCTGTGATGACTGACATCAGAGTTACTATCTGGAAAGAGCCTGGAAATGGACAGGGCACTAGTCATTCATTTTATCTCAGGTCTTCTTTTGTAATATTTTTTGAGTACAGCCAGGTTATAATCCCAAATGGTTTATATAGAAACAACAATTCTTTCTTCAAGGCATATAATATCTCTTTGTTCCACACAAAGCAGGCCAAATGCCCTATCATATTGTAGAACTATAATGAATCTACCAGTTGATAAATCTGGGCCCACTTTCCTGGTATGCTAATTGGCATTATAGGCAACCATTTTGTCCCCTATACAGGGGAGTTTCCTTTTGACTTATCATTTCAGCCTGTTAGGGAACAAAGAATAATATATTCTCTCCTGTAACTGCTTCCAGCTGAAACTGGGGCATCGTTGTCAGGGCCCAGGAAGGCTGAAAGGCTAGTCAAAGGCTTGGAAATGGGGCATTCATCAGAAGCATCTGATTAGCTGATCTAGGTGAAAGGGAGAGGGAGCAATTACATCAGCTGAACTGGTTCACAACACCTTTCAGCAAGTCCAGAGCTCAGCAGTTTGAAGTCTGTAGGTGATCTGTGGATGGTGTCTGTCAGCCAAGTGGAAATCTGCTGAGACAAATATAGACTAGGGACAGAGGTTAAAATTTAGGAACTTAAAAGAAAACTTTATATTTGGAACTTTCAGGCTCATAGTTCTTGTCATTAGGGAAGAGGAGGAGTTTCAAAACCAGGGGAGAGAAAACTGCCATCCTCAGGAATACACAGGTGGGGAAACTTAGGCTATACTCTTCTGGAATCCTTTTGACCTGTGACAGATGGATCCAAGTCTTATGACTTCTTTGACTCCCCAAAGCTTATGTGATTTTTTGGCTAAAAAAAAGGCATAAAAGTTTTAGATGTACTAGAATTGCCACTGTTTGTAATCTGTACTGAAATCTACATTGTAGTAAAGCAGTTAATAGGTGTCTGTAAAACAGCAGGAGTAGGCTCACACGTTTGAGTCCTAGCAAAAGCTATAGCTTTGAGTTAAAAAGCATGAACACTTTTTCCTCTGTCTGGAAAGCTGTGTATATAGATTGGACAGAGATGGTTTTGGCCCAATGATAAGCACCTTTAAGTTTATACTTAGAAGACAACCAAAGGAAATTTAAAATCTTGAGCCTGTAATTGAATAGTAAGTAGTCAGTGCGCTACCAATTCATCAGAACTCCATTTATCAATGTTAAAACTTTGAATCTTAGTATAGCAAAGGCATAGAAGGGGAAAAATCTGAAGCATTTTAAAATTTTACATATTTTTAATCATTTTTGAGACCCTCAGAACTTATCTAAGCTTTTTGATAGCCTCAAACCTTTATACACCTCAGAACATTTTTTTAATCTAATCATTTACCAGAGACACGAGTTGTTATTACTGAGAGCAATCATTACAAAGCATGTTTATTTAGTGGAAAGTTACACCTGGAACCTGTTTATTCTTTAATATAAAGTCTGTGAGCAAAGCAACCCAGTCTGCCTTTTCTTAACAAGACACCTAGTAGCTTTAACTAACTAATGAACTGACTAATGAACTAACAAGGTGGCTGCAGCCTTGGGGGAAGGAGCTGACTGCCTGCTGCTGCCTAGCTGACAAAGCTACAGATAGCCTAGCTATCAATGTCATCAGAGATCTGAGAAGGATAAATTATACCAGGAAGTATAATCCAAATGGCCTATGTATCAATTAAAATGACAGAAACCAGTCCATAGTTCATTACCTAGACAGTCAACCCAGGCTTCTGTGGTTTCCATGGCGATGGAGGCAGAGGTACCAGTACAGCATCAGTCTTTGGCCACCAGGTCCAGAAGATGAGAGACTTTCCTGTGGAGGAGGAACACTGTGGGGGGACTGACCTTACTTTGTCCAGGCAAAGTGGGGCAATCAACTCTTCAGTTTCCTACATCTCCACAGTTCAGGCCAGGCCCTGGCAGCAGGTGAGGCATTGGGGAAGCCTTACCCAGTGGTTAGTGTTGTTATAATGTTGTTGGAGTAATTGTCACTGTGTCCATTATCTTCTTGGAGACCTTGAGGGTCACTGTTGGATCTGGAGGGGTCTCTGTCATAGTATACTTTTTCCATTAAACATCTGAAATGCCATACTTAAGATCTCTGACAAGTTTGAGGACCACAATCTATTAAGTATATCTGAGATAAACAACCCTTGCTTGTTTTTAGTTATTTGCTTTAGGTTATATCTTGAAAACATATACAGGAGGCTAAATAAGTCTTTTTCCTGCAACTGATTACATTGGTACTTAGCATGGCTATAAGCATAGTTCTGAACATCTCAAAGCTATTTTTGAGATGTTCATCTTTAATAGTTTATAGTAAAAATAGCAGTTTTTTAATTGAAGCTGTTTTCAAGAATATAGACCATAGAAAGATTAGCAACTTTACTTTCCTGTCTTTACACAGTGTACCATTATAGAATATAACAGTTTCCTATATAGCTCAGTTTACCAAAATAGCTGCAGCTTAATAATGCTAGCAAAGACAGGTTAGACATACATCCCTAAATCAGTCTCTCTGAACCTGAATAGACCTTAGGCAAGGAGAGACCCTTCACTAGACTGCTTAGGTCATTGTCTTGCTGCATCATAAAATAGGAATACCTCAATCTCTGATGTTTAATGCTTGGGTTTTATAGCTGTGGCCCTAAATTTTAGCCTTTTATTTATCTATTTGTCAAGATCACATATTAATAAAGATATTATAATAAAATAGCTTATAAACTTTAAAATGTCCTCTAGCCTTATAAACTTAAATATTTTTAAAAGCTGTTTTTTAAAAGATATACAGGGTCTTTAAATTTAAACTTTCTGTAAAACTCCAAAATTTTCTTTTAAAGCAGTTTAAAATCTCTCAACTGTGTGTTCTTGATTTATCAGAATAAAGAGTAAAGATACAGGGCACAGTCATAATCTGTAGAAGGGAAAACCAAGCTCCAACAGTGCAAACAATCTCATGTCTCTAAAATAAATACCATCTGGGTGACTCTTATGTTACAAAATTTGGCTGCCACCAAGGTGCGTTCTTGTATATGAACACATGGGTGTGCAGCTTTAATACCTCATTAAATAAGCATTGTTTTTCAATCCTATCTTTTATAAACCTTGTTTTAAAGACACGACAGGATTATCATAGAAGAATCCTAACCCAGTTAAAAGGTGTCTTTGGAGACCTGTTGTCTCCTTGGTTGGTCTATACCACGTGGTTGCCCTTAGTCAAGATGGTAGTGAAGCCATGACATCCATCTTCTCCAATCCTACAAAGATGTCAACCAGCCACATGGCTACCTAGAGATGGTGGTAAGCCATGTGTTGCTTATATCCCAGAATGGAATCACGTCACATGGTTCCTTTAAGATTAGCTATGCACAGACCTTTAATCACCAACCCCATGTCATGAGTTTTTAAGTTAACTGTTTGCTACAGATATTACAGATTTTTAACCATACCCGATAAACTTATAAGACAATAATCCCTTTACCTGTCCTACTCTTTCTCTTCTCACTCTCAGTTTCTAACCCCAGACATAGAGATTTTAAAAGCATGTCTGGGTCTGAAAAAGGGTGAGCCATAACCCAATTCCAGAGCCAGCCCTTTAATAAAGTAGAGCAGCATAAAACAAGTTTAATATTATCCATACCCAAATGATATTTGAATCCTTGTTACATTAGATTCAGTGGCCAGAGCCCACAGAGATAAATTCTGAAGCCCAAGCAGCTGGCTGCAACAGTAACAGCTGCACTACAACCAAGAAACACAGAACACAGTCACACATTCAAGAGCAGACAGAAACAAGCACGCAGTGACCACATCCATACATTCAAAACAGACAGACAAAGCTCTCCTTGCCTCCTCCAGTGCTGTAATTCCAAGGGGGAGAGCACTGCGCTAGCTGCTGAATCCAATTCTCATGGGCACAGCAGTGCTTTAGCGGGACTGGCCTCCAGCTTTCCTGCAGGGGCCCTGGGCTTCTGAGAGCTGCCCACTGGCCCCAGGCATCGCATACTGCACCGAACACATGCTGCCCTTGCATTCCAGACCTCAAAAGTTCCACTGTTTTCGGAGTGACCACTCCAAGGGCAGCTGGATGAGCCAGTGTGCAGAGCCAGAGGCCCAGGTGGACGAGGCTCAGCAGCCATACCTGGTGCTCTAGGATGTGAAGTTCCATCAGAGGTCACAAGGCCCCGGGCCTTGCCCACTAGACCCAGGCAGGAGGCAGGGAGGCAGGGGCAGTGTCTGGCTTAAAGGAGCCGCGGTTGTAAGCTCCACACCACTGGCCTGGGCCCTCCAAGAGCTGCACATCCGTCTGGTCATGAGTTCATCCATTTAGTTTTCCTGAGTCAGAAAGACAGGTCCAGACATAAGACAAGACACAGAGCCAAAGCTACAATGGGAAACATGGAGCCAACTGACGATGGAAAACATGAGACAACAGCATCTAACAACTGGAGTCCTCAGCTTCAGAGCTCCACCAATCTGACTAAGAGAAAATTTTTTAAGCCTTTTTGTACACCCCAGATGCTAGGAACCCATCAAAGGCTGCGCCTCTCTGAGTCTTCCCTGGCTCCCAAATCCACACTGGCCGATCCATACCTGCAGCTTGATTCCCAGTCATGGAATGCCCCTGTAGTTCCCAGCTCTGTTGTGCAGCCTAGGCATTGGAATCTCGTTGACAGTGCCAAGCCTGGGCCTCTCCGAGTTTCCTGACTCTGTTCCCAACGTCACCAGGGTGTCCTGAGAACTCCACGGTAGGTCAGAAGGACAACTGGTGGCTCTGGCTGAACTCCCAATTAACCAGAAATAACCAGTGGGCCATGGCATGTCTCCCTTTGGCCCGGGCAAAGGATTTGGTGGGCCTCATCAGGCCCCCTATGTCCCCAGATAGGGTGCCCCATAACCAGAATCCTGAAACCAGGCAGGAAATTGTCACAAGAAGCCAGCTTTAAAAAAAAATAAAAATAAAATAAAATAAAATAAAAATAAAAAGGAGGCCTCCATTAAAAAAAAAAAAAAAAAAAGCTTACTTTTCCAAACATGGCCATTCACTGTTGTGGAGGGGAAGGGGTCCCTGGAGCCGGAGTGAAGAGCCTAGCTTCAGAATTTGAGGTGAAATTATCTCACTGGGGCCTCCAAATGTTAATGCTGAGATTCACCAGAGAAAAAAACAATTCCACCATTTGAGCCAAATTTGAAGCAAGCTTTAATTAAATATTGACCAGGATGGCCTTTGGTCAGAATCATTCCCTGGAATCCCCAGCTGAGTGGCCCTGGAACACGTTGTTGTGGGGCTTTGTATGAACAAAACCATTCAGCCACTGTATCTTCCCATGTGGCTTTGTTGTTGTTTTTCAAGAACTACAGTTCCCAGCATCCTGGGAAGTTACCTGGTCCTTGGGTGGGTAAGGCTTACAGGTTAATTTCAGGTTTTACACAAGGCAGATGGGACATCACCTGGGATAGTGATCCTCCTGAGACCCGGGGAGACTGGAGATGCGCTCCCCAGACAGCCGCTCTTGTGGCTGGCAAGCTGGTTCTGGTTCTTGACAGAAGGACTCAGTTCCTTGCCACGGGCTACTTGGGTGTCCTCATGGTACAATGGTTGCTTCTGCTTCCCTGAGTAACCCAGGCTACAGGGTCTCTTCATGGTCTGTGTCTGCAGTACCCTACTGTTTACATAGGCCGACCCTATTCACTGTGGAAGGGACTATACCAGAGTGTGTCCCCCAGCTGACACTGTGCATTAGAAGGGCCATCACAGATTCTGACTGACACAATCTCACTAAACACCAGGTACTCTTAGCACCCAAAGGGTTGCCAAGCAACAAAAATTAATGTCTATCACCACATGTACAGATTCTAGCAATGTGAGGACCATATGACTCTGGAATGACTAGCAGGTCTCAAATGGTGGGTGGGGGTCTTAGAATAGCCATGGAAAGTAGGAAGGGGTGAGGACTCTCAGCCAGAGTAAGAAAGAGAGAAGAGTTCCCCTTCATCTGCTAGCCCTAGCCCTACTCCAAACCACACCCAAGACACCTGACCAAGCGTGCAGTGCATGCAACCCTGGCCTCCCACGTCCTACGTTCTGGCCATCCCTGAGAAGCCCCCGAGTCTAGCAGCCCAGCAGTCCTGATTTCCTTTTTCTGCCTGCATCTGTCACTTCATAGAAGTTTTTAGGATTAGGCTGTGAACCAAGTGAATAGTTCCCTGCTCTCTGCTATCTGGGGAGCTAGAAAGGGAGCTTAGGCAAACAATGAGTTCTCAGTTAGGGGACACCTGACTGCTAGCCTGGCCTGATGGCCAGAGGTATGAGTGGTGACGCACCAGACGCCACAGAACATTAGATCTGGAGGTAGCCTGGAACACTGTCTCCTGAGATGCTCCCTGCCTGTTTTTCACTCTCCTGAGGTAAGCAGACACTGCCTGCTGCCCACTCACAAGGAGGAACTGAGATTCAGGACTCATCTGAGTCTTGTTTTCTGTAGCTCAGATATGTGAAGGTGGTAACATCTTCAGGGCCTGTGAACCCCCTGGTTTTCCCATGCTCAGAGCCACTGGGCCAACCCCAGAGCAGTCCCATCAAGTCCTTGGCCTTGCAGTAGGACCAGAGCAAAAGAAGCCCTGCTACTCTGGAGCACCAGGAACCCCGGAGCCAGCACAGTGCCTTGCTCAGAGCCTGGTGCTAATGGTGTTTCATGATGAATCAATGCGAGCACAAACGACTTCCAGAGGGGCACATATACAGGGAAACAGGAGCTCAGAACCCCTTGGCCCCCTTACTGCTGCTTCTCACCCTCAGGGCAGTGTCTAGGTTCTATTTCTGTCCTTCACCTCCTCTAGGGGAGCATGGAGCTAACTGGTCCTCACCATCCATTCATGGCAATGAGCGCCACTAGCTCAGACATCATTCACCAGTCCCTTCATGTCCCATATGCCCTATTCTCAATCCCGTTTCCCACAGCAGACATTCTGAGAGCATCTAATCTTTCACTTGTGCATGTTTTTGCCTCATGCAAATGTGTTGTAGTTTACAGACATGATCTCTCTTTTTTTTTTCCTTTTTTATAAATGTGAGAAACAATGGCCCTCACTTCATAATAAGAGTACCAGAGACTCAGTAAAAGAGAAACAGTTTATTTTATAATTTTGCAAACGTTGGATGTCAGCCTAGGATGGCAGGCACACTGAGTGCATGAAACAGTTTCTAAACGGAGTGTGTGACCCTTCCTCCCGTTAATAATCAAGAGGCTACGATCTTTTTTAAGATTGATTTGTTGTATTATTTATGTGTGATTTGTTGTATTATTCAGTGTTATATTATTATGTATTATTATGTGTTTTGCCTGTGTGTGTGTGTGTGTGTGTGTGTGTGTGCGCGTGCGCGCGTGCCACATGTGTGGCTGATGTCCACTGAGGTCAGAAGACAATGTCAGATCTCCTGGGACTAGAGTTAGCCAAATGGTTGTGAGCCACCATGTGTAGTCTGGGAATTGACCCAGGTCCCATGCAAGAGCAGTAAGTGCTCTTAACCTCTGAGCCTTCTCTCCAGCTCCAGAAGGCTAACATCTTACTCATTGTACAGGTCTTTTCTTTCTTTCCCAAGTTTGTCCTTGTTTTTTTTTTTTTTTTCAACAAAAGCATGTGGGTTCATCTCTGCATGTTACATCTTGGGTTTGTTTGTTTGTTTGTTTGTTCTTTTAAAGCTTATCCAATTCAATATCTTACCCACTAGCAATTTTCTACTCTAAACCTCTGGTTTTGCTGTCTGGGGAGCAGAACTTGGTTCAGGGACTGTTAGACTCTCAGGTGTTAGCAGAGGTCTAATGTCTGTCCATTTGTAGCTGGACATAAGCTGGTTCCAAGCATGGCTGAAAATGAATCATCAGATGTTATTTCTAGCAATGAAGTAGTATGTTTGTGAGATCAGATGTCTGAGGAAGGGAAAGAGAGGAGAGAGGAAGGAGGAAAGAGGGGAAAAAAAGCAGTGGGCAGATTTCCATATGTTCCCTTGTAAGTATCTCTTAGGACTGGATGCAGAAGTGGCATTCTGGGTGAGTGTGATACTGTCCAGGATGGCTGCTCCTAGGACATCCCACCAGAAGTGATGAGGTCACCAGGCCTGTATGTCCCCTCCAGGACTTGGCTGTCTCTTCCTAATGGTTGCACTTGATCTACACGGAGCTGTGGCTTCCACATAACGAGTTCTTGTTTCTATGCCATGGCCTCCTTTCAGTCCCTCTGACATCTCTGTCACTGGTCCCTGCTTGTTCTCAGCCTTCTCTGTCTCTCTCCTGGGGTCACTGCCTTTGGATGGTTGTTTCAGGGGTTCCCAGGATAACCTGGATATTAGCAGCATGTGGATTTCAGACCCTCACAGAGTCATCTTCCCCTCTGGTGACTGTCCACCCAGCTTTGTCCCAGGCGTTCAATACTGGTTAATCTTTTGCTTCATGATCTATGCTTTGGACAGAAAACCCTCACTTCCTTTCTCCTGAAATGTCCCCACCTAGAACTATTTCTGCTGCTTACAGTATGCTCTGCTTTCTCACCCCAGGCCTTCACATATGTTGTTCCTCTTCCTGGGTTTGGCTCACCACCCCCAGGCTCTCCTTAGCCAGCTAGCTCTTTCTAGCCCTTCCAGGCTCACTCGGGATGCTCTCTCTCTCTCCTGAAGCCTTCCCTGCCCCGTCTGGGATAGATGCTGACATCCCAGGCCCTTCGCCAGCCAGGGCATCCTGCCAGTATGCTGTGGTTAAGCTGACTGAGTCTTCCTCCTCACCCCAGCTGGGAGCTTCCTGATGGCAGAGCTGATCTGGGAGAATTGCTCAGCCTGGGCTAGGCCTGCACCAATGCAGGATGTTGCAGGCTCACTCTGGAATCCTGTCGATTCTCCCGTGAACGCCCCGGGCAGGTCTTGGCTCTTTCTAGCACCTGCAGAGCAGGTCAGGAGAGTCATCCCAGCAGAGCTAAGTCAGACCAGACCCCAGGGCTGCACTCTGGTAAGGGCAGGCTCCAGACAGGTTTGAGGGGATCACGAGGCTGGAGGCTGAGGGAAGAGAGGGAGCTGCTGTGCCGATGGAGCCCACCAAGGCATCTCATATCCAGAGTAAGGAAGCAGGCATGTTTGGGCTGGGTCCTCCTTGCAGATCTGCCTGGCCCTTCCTCTGGGGTCAAATGCTCCAGAGCCCTCCCTATCCACTATTCTTTTCCTTCACCCTACTCCCCGGGCCACTGGGCCTGCCAAACCAGAGCGCCTCCATTATTTGAACTCACTCCTGTCCCCTCGGCACCGGATGCACAGTGTGAGGTCACCATGGAAAGGCTGTTGGGAACCCCTGTCCCTCACTTTGGAGGGACCCACAATAAAATCAGGGTGCTTCAAACTAGAGGATGGACTCATGCACCCCTGGGCCCTCCTGTGCCAAGTGTGTTCAGATCTGGAAGGTGGCATGGTCCCTCCTGCTTGCCTCAACTCTTCGCTGTGTGGCACGCAGTCCTTCCCCACCATGAGGAACCACGCGGCACAAAGACTGGCTTCTCTTGCCGGACTCAAGGCGGGCGGGGCGGGGGGGGGGGGGGGGAGAGGGTCTCGGTGAAGAGGAGAATGGCCCTGAGTGGTATGTTGAGCTCCTCACCCACCTCAAAGTTCCCTCTTTTTCTGCCTTTCTATATCCGTGTGCCCCTGCTTCCTCACCTGTGGTTTCCCACAGTGACCACCTCCTACCCCCGCCCCCCTCCCATCTTGGCTTCTGCCTGCCAGGTGCCCATTGAGAGGTTCCCCTTCCCCAGGAGGCCAAACAATGCTTCTCCCTACACTGAGCTTGCTCTCCTATTATGAGGAACCCTGGACCTGGCTCTTAAAACATGTAAACTATTTCCTTATATTCTGAGGCAACAGTAACCAACATCACTACGGGGGCAAGTTGGCCCCTTTCTGGGTCACCCCCACCCCCACTAGTTAGCACTTCCTGGATACCTGTCCCTTCCTATATCTCCAGTCTGTGCACCCCGACCCTTGCCAGGACCCTCCTGCCGCTGAGCCCTCCCTTAACCTGTCCATGGCTGCTGCACCAGATGTCTACTTAGAGTCCTGCCCGCCCCAACCCCCAGGCCAGTCTGCAGCCCACCCTGGTGGACAGAGATGCAAACAGATTGCAAATTGCATGTCTTGGACTTTGGGGTCGACCGGTCAGCAATTTGGTTTTCCTGGTGGAGAGACTGATCTATTTAACAAAAATAGAAGCTACAGTAGAGCAAAAATTAAAGGCTGCTCATTGAGGAGCTGCTTACAGCTGCAGATAGCCAGAAAGGCAGACCGGGGGCCTTGCAGGAGGCCGCCAGCCTTAGGGGTTTGTAGCCTTCCTACCTGGAGCTGAACAGACAGAGATGCCACCCCCTGCTCCAACCATGTTCCCCATACCCACTATGCCATCAAAGAATGGTGACTCTATCTCTCCACCTTCCCAAGCCAGAAAGCAATCACTCTGTCGTCTGGAAAGCAAAGGTCTCAGCTTCAGAGCAGTGCCTTGGTCCTACACAGGGAGGCTGGATTAATGTCAAAAGCATGAATCTGAAGCGGCAATCTGGGGTAAAGGTCCCTTCCCCTCCTGGCTGGTCATGTGACCTGAGACAAACTCCTACCCTCTCAGCCCCTCTGTCTCCTCGTCTGAAAGATGGGAAAATGGTGCCCACTCCACCCCACTGAGGCTGGCAAGGGGTACTTGCTAATCTGAGAAGCCAGGGGAAGAGCTCAGGTGTCTTACACAGCCGTCTCAGCAGAGTCCAAAATAGCACGGGTGGTTTCTCTGCAAGATGGTGGTGCAGGCGCCTTCACTCTGCGTGCTTGTCGAGGGAACCTGAGGACAGATGGGCAGGACCCGAGCCCTTCCGGGCATGGCCAGGTCTAGCCTGGGTCTGTGCCTTCTGACTCCTTGCTCCTGCCTCTTTTTGTCACGGGACGAGGAGAGGAAATGTGTTTATGTTCACACAGACCCTCAGCCCTTGTACAGGAAAACTCTAAGCCATTGGTGAGAATTAATGTATTTCAAGAGGGAGAATTAATTTGCTGGTGATGATGTTGCTATTTTTTGCCTGGAAAAACATGTCTCCTTATAATAGCATTTCAAAGAAAAAAAACTTTTAAGTAAACTTTTCATGTTAATAAAATAATACTTGCTTGTTAGAGAATATCAGAAAGTATTGAAAAGTAAGAAGACAACAAACACAATCACCCAGTGCAAGATTAACCAGCATTTAGCATTGCTCCTTGGGGAAGGGATAAGTTTTGTATGGACTGTGAACATTCTGGAGAAGAATTTTCATCTTTTTTTTTTTTTTTGCTTTTATTATTCTTTTTTTGTGGGGAGACGGGAATTCGAGGCAGGGTTGCTCTGTGTAACCTTGGCTGTCCTTGAACTAGCTCTGTAGACTAGGCTGGCCTCGAACTCATAGAGATCTGAGGGCCTCTGCCTCCCGGGTGCTGAGAATAAAGGCGTGCACAGCCACCACCCGGTAATTTTATCATTATTATATTAGTTAGGATATATAACTCCAGCGGCTGTAACAAAAGCTTCCTCAGAACTCTCGTGGGTAGTTTGAATATAAAATGTCCCCCACAAGCTCATGTGCTTGAATGCTTGGTCTCCAGCGCTGGTGACAGCTGTCTTGGGAGCCTTTGGGACCTTTGAGAGGTAGGGCCTTGTTAGAGGAAATAGATTACTAGGGGTGGGCCTTGAGGTTTGCACTTAGATGCTGTTTCCTGTCCAGTGTCTGCTTCCTGGTCTGTCCAGATGTAAGCAAGCAGCCTCACACTCCTGCCGCCACAGCCCCGAGCCACTCCAGACGCCATCTTCCTGCCCGTGATGGATTGTGCCCTTAACCATGAGCCAAGCAGGGCCAGTGCTGTGGTGCAGTACTAGAACACTGGCCCAGAGTGCATGAGATTCCAGGTTCAATTCCCGGGACCACCCAGATATGGAAGATGGATGACAGATGGCAGACAGACAGGGACAGATATTCAACCAGGAATGGTGACATCTACCCTTAACCCCAGCACTCGGGAGGCAGACACGGGCAGATCCCTGTGAGTCAAGGCCATCATGGTCTACATAGTGAGTTCCAGTTGGCCAGGGCTACATAGTAAGACCCTGTCTCAAATAAACAAAAAAGGAAGGAAGGGAGAGAGGGAGGGAAAGAGGAAGGAAAGAGGAAAGAGAAAGAAGAAAGAACAGAAAATAAAAGTAAGCCACACTAAGCCCTTCCTCTTGAAGCGGTTTGCTGTCAGGTACTTGGTTACAGAATGGGAAAAGTAACTAATAGAGTAAAACAGGAGAGCAGAGTGCCCAGTGTGTGTGTGTGGGGTGGGGGTTCACAGCCTTTCCACGTGCTCAAGCGTGAGCCCAGGCTCTTCTGTCTCATGTCCCTGCAGCTGCTTGGGCCTGTAAGTTCTCTGCTAGATCCCGGGACTCTGACTGGCATGTGGAAAAAGGCGGGATCTTTGGGGAAGTTTGCCTCTGCTGGAACAGTGGGCATCATGCTTGCCCGTGTACCACTGGTGATGGTCCCAAGGCATGATCTAACCAGCATGGAGGCTGGAAGAGCTTGTCTAGCCACATGACTGAAAGGAAAGCGAAACGGAGCTGATGGCCAGTGAGTGGGAGTCTATGCGCAAGTGGAACATCACTTTTTCCAACGCTGTATTAACTTTTACAGTTCTCAGATCTAGATCATGTAGATCAAGTCATCTCCTGGTAAAAATCCATCCACGGCTTCCCCTGCACTCAAAATTAAGGCCATGTGATGTGACTTCTCTCGGGGAGACGAGCGAATGTCTGTTCACCCCGACAGGGCACCAATGACAGACAGAGAAAGAATTCTTCCCAAGTCCAGTTTAGTGAGACAGTGAGTTATTGAGGTGACTTACATGAGCATGGGCAACTGCATCACTGAACCCTCGCCCCACTCCCTCGGGGCTGCAGGGAGCCCCCTGGGCATCTCTACTCCCCAGAAACTGTTTCCTGCCTAAGCGCTGGAGAGAGGTCTCCTGAAGGTTGTAGCTTCTAAGTCCTGAGTCTCAGGTGTGAACTGAGTCCTGTGAGCCGTGGTCTTCCCCTCCAGGAGGAAGCCGTCCAATCCCAGGGAAATAGCCACACAGGAGCCTGGCAACCCTGGCTCTAGAAGGTTCTACAAGACCTTGACAGCCCTCCTCCCCTGTCCCCACTCACCTCCCCTACCCCACTCACCTCCCCTGCCCCCACTCACCTCCCTGCCCCCACTCACCTCCCTGTCCCCACTCACCTCCCCTGCCCCACTCACCTCCCTGTCCCACTCACCCCTGTCCCCCACTCCCTCCCTGTCCCCACTCACCTCCCTGCCCCACTCACCTCCCCTGCCCCACTCACCTCCCTGTCCCCACTCCCGTCCCCTCTCCTACCCCCACTCACCTCCCCTGTCCCCCTCACCTCCCCTGTCTCCACTCACCTCCCTGTCTCCACTCACCTCCCTCACTCCCCTCCCCTGTCCCCACTCACCTCCCTATCCCCACTCACCTCCCTGTCCCCACTCACCTCCCCTATCCCACTCCCCTCCCCTGTCCCACTCACCTCCCCTATCCCCACTCCCTCCCCTGCCCCACTCACCTCCCCTAGTCCCCACTCACCTCTCCTGCCCCACTCACCTCCCCTCACTCCCCTCCCTGTCCCCACTCACCTCCCCTGCCCCACTCCCCTCCCTGCCCCACTCACCTCCCTGTCCCCATTCCCCTCCCCTGTCACCTGTCACATTCCTTGCTCACCTCCTCCCCAGCCACCATGTTCAGCTCCACTGTCATTGGCCCACATGCCTTGACTTCTCAAGGGCTCTCCTGCCCCAGGGCCTTTGAACATACTTGTGATCCCCTCTGCACAAGACACTCTCCCTGTGGCTTTAAGCTCACCTGTGACTGCTTCATTTTTCAGGACATATACCAACCCTCATAAAAGACTTTCCCGGATCCCCCTAATCTAAATTAGGGTCTTTTTATCACAGCAACCCGCTCTTTTCCTTTGTGTTAATAATTAGTAATTCTATACGTTCCCATGGGCTTATTATAAGTCGCTGTATCTCCCAGCAGACTGGAGCCCCACGCAGTCTAGGACTGTGGATTTTCCTCGTCCTTTATGCTGGTGCCTGCCTGGCATCTGCCAGACACATCAGAGCCACCCAGCAGAGCTTGTTGATGGACGTGTTTCATGGCGTTTCGTGTGCCTCTCTCAGAGTTCACATCACACTGTTCCTCTGTCCTGTGCACATCCCATGCATGTCTGATATTTGCTGCTCCCCAAACGCTGCCTCTGCTTTTGTACTAACAAAAGAGAGCATGGGAGCCGCTCTCTTCTCCCACACCATCCACCAGGCTCCTCTGGGCCTCCGCTTCCTTCTGCTACACCCAGCTCTGCCTTAGGATCATTGTGTCGCTTTGTGGGAAGTTGCTGCTTGGCCTTTTGCCCTGTCTCGCCACAGCAGAAAGTGGAAGTGAGCAGGCCACGCCTCCGGCCCCAGCCTTCCACTGATTTTCAGCATGCTTATTTCTTATAGTCATGTGAGTACATCACACATCTGAAGGCTTGGACCTGTCAAAAGAATCTTCAGGGTAAGGAAAATATTTTAAATAAAGGCAAAATATGGCCTCTTCTATAGCCCAAGGGGACATGCAGTGGAGGAAAGACCTTTCTCACCTTTACAGAGCACAGGGTAGATAGACCCAATTATTCAATCCTTCCCTCTCTTTTAAGTCCTGCTGTCCCTGTGAGGACAAAGGACACCTTTTCCTTCAAGCCTGAGTAGTGTCAAGCTCGACCCACCATGGATAGGAACCTGCCCTGCAGTATCACAGCCCCAACAACAATATTGTGTTATCCTTTGAGATTGGTACTGCTCCACCTGAAGAACCTCCCAATGTGCAGGATTTTCCACCCAGTCTACAATGGCTGCCTCCTCCTCCAGCAAGCTGGGCAGAGCCCTGGCTCCTCAACTTTCAGCTATTTAGACATCCACTCACCTGGGGGACTGGAGACATGGCTAAGCAGTTAAGAGCATTTGCTGCTCTTGCAGAGGACCTGGGTTCAGTTCCCAGCACCAGCACTGATACCAGGTAGCACATAACCACCTATAAATTTCAGTTCCAGGGAATCTAGTGCCCTCTTCTGGCCTCCACTGGTACCTGTACATGTGGTGCACATACAGACAATCAGGTACACACACATACACTTAAATATTTTTAAAATTAAATTTAAAAAAAAAACTAATTCCCCATCTCTGTGCAGGTTTTACACACACACAGTGCATATGCACACAGATATGCACATGGACATAAAAACACATGCACACACATATACGTACATACCCATGGACATGCACATACAGATGCACAAGCAGGCACAGGCACATGCACTCAAACACACATACAAGGGAGCTTGCATGAGCACATACACATCCTGAGCTTCCATGTGCACACACACATACAAGGGAGCTTGCATGAGCACACACACATCCTGAGCTTCCATGTGCACACACACATGCTCAGTCACACATGCTCACTCACACACACACTGCAGCAAAGACAAAACCCTTCGATGTGCATGCATGCCCCTTCTCCCACAGCAAGCATGACTGCCCAGAGGCAACCGTGCACTCCAAGACGACATTCGGGAAGAAACCTTTCCGACATGCACTGGGAACCACAGAGCTTGGCAGGGTACCGTGCCTAGGGGTCCAGGCCCTCAGGCTGTGCTCAGGGGTCTCCTCTCTGAGGAGTGACCAGCTTCAGCCAAGTGCTGCCTGTCAACCTCATAGAGGCTGCCACCTTCTGGCCTCTCAGACCTGGTGCCAATCCTGGGCAGGCCAGCCCATCCTCTGCTGTGAAGTTGAAGTTAGACCAAAAAAAAGAAGGAAGGAAGGGAGAGGAGAGGGGAGGGGAGGGGAGGAGAGGAGAGGAGAGGAGAGGAGAGGAGAGGAGAGGAGAGGAGAGGAGAGGAGAGGAAAGGAAAGGAAAGGAAAGGAAAGGAAAGGAAAGGAAAGGAAAGGAAAGGAAAGGAAAGGAAAGGAAAGGAAAGGAAAGGAAAGGAGGGGAAAGGAAAAGAAAGGGGAAAGGAAAGGGGCCCCGGTCTAGGGCTTGACCCATTCGACTGTAAGTCAATGTCGTGTGTGATCTACACCCAGTAGTGAACCACGGGAGATGCACTCTGGGAGCAGAGACTGTTCTAAGAGGAGACTCTTGGAGTCTGCAGCAATGACTCCTCACCCCACCCCCAACCCCCGCCCTGTGACTAGACCCGTCATTAGAGCGATTTAGCAGATGCAGCTAGCCTATTAAAGATCCTTCTGGGCCCAGTGCAGGGCCCATGTCCTCTCCCAAGACTCTTCTTTAATCCCCGCATACTGTCCTGAGAGGTAGGAATTGTTCTTTCAGATGGGGGGCCGGAGGCTCTGAGACAGCATGACAGTCCTCGCTCATGCTGTGGGTGCTAGCTGCTGTTGCCTGGCCAATCCTGAAGCTTGAGTTCCCCCACATCCCACCGCACCCCCCCCATGTGTAGCCCACACACTGTCCTGTCATGTGAGATTGATCATTGTGAAACAGACTCCTTTTTCAAATTCTCCTTTTAGCCATAACACTTTTAAATTCATTTTTGAGGTTAGCATTCTAAGTAATGGGTTTCACTATGATGTCTTCCTGTGGACATACACTGTGTCATTACACTGTGTTCCCATTGGCTGTCCTCCCCCACTGTCCCCTTCCCCTGTGGCTCACGGTCTTCCACACGCTGCTTCCTTGAGCAGCATCTCTTTGAGGGAAAAGTAAACCCTTATCTCTTCTCTATCTGGGAACTTCCCTCCACGATTTTATTTCACGTCTGCTCCATGGCGGTTCTTATCAAAACAAGGTAGACCCGTGTCAGCCTGTGCCTTCCTTGGGAGGGCTGGAACGAGGAGAGTGGTCCCTGAAGTGGCATGTTACAGGCACTGCCAGGCCCCTGGAGATGGAGGGATGGGAAGGAAGGTGAGGCTGCCTCTGCCTCTGCCTCTGCCAGGCCTGGGGGCCCTAGCTTCTTCGAAGGGTACTGATCATGGTGGTGTCTGACTTCCAAAGGGTTTCTGAAAGCGGTCAAGAAGCAGACTTGGAATACAAGTCGAATAACAAGGCGATGTCCAGGCCTGCTGGACCCTAGCCTTGCCGGGCCGGCCACACGGGAGGCTGGGCCTCTCTAAGCACTGAGCAGGTGTCCGGGTACCACTTGGCCCCACTACATCTTCAATCACTTGTAACTTTTACTGCTGGCACCAAAACCAGGGTGGGGATGGGATGAAACTTTTCCCTGATGTAAACTTTCCCCTCATGAATGCTTCCCATTAGCGGGACGTAAATGGAACTGGCTGGCAAGGGATTCTGGGAAACGTGACTTGGAGGCCTGAAGCCCCTGCCACACGGAGGACAGTAAACGGAAAAGTGACTGAACTGTGAGCGCCACCCAGGTCACAGCTACCAAACTCCACTGCCTTGGGATCTGATTTCGCACATGGATTGGTCCCCAGTGAGACGGCAGCCCCAGCTGGCTCCGCTCAAGGAGAGACATGACATTTATATCCAGAAAGACTTTCAGATGGGGAGCACAGTTCTTAGGGTGGAGAAAAAGACTCACGCTGAGTTTTAGAAAGCAGGACCACCTACTGTTGCCAGTGAGGAGACAGGGGCCTAGGTCCCCACAGTCTCCCACAGCAGCCGGAGGAGTTCCCCCAATCTCCTAGGAGCCTCAGTGAGGGTCAAACTGGCTTCGGGGCAGAAAAGAATTTTAGGTTGAGACGCTTTAAACATGGACTTAAACATGAGGGGTAGAAGAAAAACTCAGAAGGAAATACAAGGCGTCCCTGAGGGTGTGGACCTGGGCTCCTCCAGTGAGAGCTGCGGAGAGTGATACACACCCACGCGTGGGCACGGACTCCTCGAAGGACAGAAGTAATTGTCTTAGCAATAATTCTGTATATCATTTTGGTGACTCTTGAGTTGCATCTCAAAAGGTTGCTAAGAAACATATTTTATTTCCTTTCCTTGGTAAGTGAGATAAGTGAGCTCTGGAGATATCAAAGATGGAATTATAACCTGACAGGGCAAAACCAGGAGCCAGGAGGGTTGCGCAAGGGATTACTAAGCATCCTTTCCCTGTAAATGGGGCTGCTAGTGGGAGTCCTAGGAAATTACCGTGTGCATTTGGGAAAGGGGAACGGCCTTGGGCTATCCCTGATCGCTGGAACTCTTGCCTCACTGCTGCAGAGAAAGGTCAGCTGGGGTGGGATGAAGGCTCCTCTCTCCTTACGTCTCCAGTGCCCTCCCCCCCCACCCCCTTTCATCCCCACCCCCTCAGCCCTCCCATCTTCCTATGCTGCCTCTCCCACTGTTTTCACTGTAGTAATCCACCACAGGAAGCCAGAGCAAGCTGGTGGCCATTGCGACTTCACGACTTCACGCAGAGTCCCTTTCCTCCTCCTCTCCCTGCCCAGGGCCCTTCACAACAGATATCTTGGTTTGAGTTGCTCTAAGCAGACAGGGAGGCAAGTATTGCCTACAGGAAATGAGTCAGGAAGTTCGTTTTGGGAGCCAAATCAAAAAGGACGCAGAGAAGCAAGACCAACTCCACCATTGGCTCAGTCCCCTTCCTTTGTGACTTTCACAGCCCCGCCACTGCTGACGTTTCCTGTTCATTTATTGATGAGAAGCTTCCCTGGAGTGAGAGTCAGTGCCCAGGGAGATACCTGGACACAGGGCACAGTGAGGCACCCCTGGAGACCGAGGCAGGAGGATCTCTTGAGGCCCGGAAGTTGAGGCCTGTCTGGGTAACATAGTGAGACCCAATTTAAAGCAAAGAATACCTGTCATAGGGTAGGTCAAACATTGTGTTCTGAGCCGGCCATCTTGTAGCATGGAGGGTAGGTTCTAAAGAGGCTTTCTTGAAAATCTTCTCACGGACAAGAGGCCTTCCTCAGCTGGGCCAACGGCCCTCTGAGTAGTTGGCAATGAAGAGAACAGTAAATGGCAGGTCACTCAGTACACTGAGTCACATGACATGGTTTCCTCAGAGGGGTTTCTGTAAGCTCCTGGCCTCCACTCTGGTACAGACAGACCATCAGAAGCCAACTGCTATCTGTGTATCGTTGACACCGGCTGCCACAATCCAAACCCATCCCTGTCAGGGATAAGCCATCCTCTTGTGAGGCAGAGCACACGGTGGCTCATGAGGTTGGTGGTTCTGTCATTTGGGGGTGACTCTTCTGGGAGGTGAGGCTACCTGGTTACTCCCTTGCCAACTGATGTCCCCGGGAGTTAAACAATCTCTTCCCAAGGGTTGACAACTTGCTGGCACCTCAGCTCTTTTCCCTTCAACGCTCTGTTATTAAGAGCATTGAAATGAAAATGGCCACTGCTGCCCACTGAGTGCCTGTATCCGTATATCAGGAGCTATAGGGGACTGTACTTTAGAGATGGTGTCCGGAATGTTGCCTGGGAAGAGGTGGAGCATGGCTTGTGAGACTCAGGCCGTGCTCTCCTACCTCTGTGTTTCCTGAGACGTTAAAGGGAGGGGTGAGTTCCCACTGGTAAGACTAGCTAGTGCTGGTGAAATCAAACATGGCAAGTCTTACTTCAAAATGGACTAATTCGTTTTGTTTAAAAAGAAAACAGAAGACTGAAAAAAAATGGGACGAAAGTGAAGAGCACCTGCCGAGGACCTGAGTTCAGTTCCCGGGCTTTGGGAGGCTCACACCACTCCTAACTCTAGCTCCAGGGGATCTGATGCCCTCTTCTGACCTCTGTGAATGCCTGCACTAATGTGGACGGATGGGCACGCACACACACACACAGATATAAGCATGCATGCATGCGTGTGTGCTCATGAGTTGAAAGCAACAATAAATCTTTTTAAAGGGGGAAAACAGAAGAAGAAAACAAAGGGAGGCTCTTTTTCCACGCCTGCCCCTGTTCCACCCATTTCATCCGGACAAGGACACCCTCCCACGCACTTTTTAATGTCCCCAGCAGAGAGTCTGTAGAACATCACATTCTAGACCCAGCCGCCTTTGGAATTCTTCAGATCCTGGTGAGAGATCAGTAAAGAATGTAGAGCTCTGCCCTTGGGGGGATTTTTTTTTCTCTCATTTTCTCCTTGTGGAGGGCTGTTTGCGGCTTCCCCACCCAGGTAAAGTGGTCCATTTGCATAAACATGATCCTTTTGGAAGGTGTTCCATGATTTCCAATCATCCCTAGAAATAAAATCACAGCTCCCGTCTCACCTTCGTTGAAGTGTTTTCACACTTTAGGGAATTGCTTACTGCCACCTGAATGTAGAATTGGGTGGGTGTTCAGTTTCAAACTGATACTACTCACAGCTGTCTTCAGGACTTCAAAAAGGTGTCAAGGTGGCTTTGGACGGTGTTTCTGAGGACACATTGCGGGATCCTCTTTACTCTTAAAACCATGGGGACTCACCCCGCGGATTTCCCCGAGGGACGATGCGCCCAGGGCCTTCCCCCGAGGATGAAGTGGCCATGGAGCCCTGTCGCCCTGGCAGAGCCAGTGCTTTGCAGTGAGGGAAAGCAGGGTACCATGGAAACAACTTCCCTTCTGCGTTTCACCGTAAGCGCGAGATAGGGAGGGATGTGCTTCTGGAGCAGAAGCAACCCTGGTGGAAGAGCATGTCTCTGAAATGGAACACAGCTGGGCATGTAGCTCAGAGGTAGAGCGCTCACCTCGTACGCACAAGGTCCGAGTTTGATTCTGGGCACTTCTAAACACATACAATGAAACTGGGGTTGGATTCCAGCCTCGTTTACAATGACCTTGTGATCAGCACATAGCCTTTCTCCATTTCTTTTCTTTACTTACCCCCCATGCACACACATGCATACATGTGTGCACATGCGTGTGTGCATGTGTGTGTGTGTGTTCATATGTGTGTGCATGTGGAAGCTGAGGGACAATCTTGGTCCTCAGCTTTCATCTTGTTTGAGACAGGATCTCTTTGTTCTTCAAGGCTTTCTACGCCGGGCCAGATGCCCCAGGAAGCCTCCAGCGACTCCCTCTCGTATCCATCTCCCATTTCAACCTAACAGCGCTGGGTTACAGATGTACCCTACACTCCCAGAGATTCTGAGGAATCAAACTCAGTCCCACAGGACAAGTGCTTTATCCATTGAGCCATCTCCCCGTCTTAGTCTCAGTTTCTTGATCTGTAAAGTGGGCATCACCCCATGCCACCTGAGCTGGTTGTTAAGATGCAGTGACAGATGCAGCACATCAATTCCCCCTCGTCGATTTTCTTGTACGGTTGCAGAATTTTAGCAGAGACCACAAGTGGGCAAAAAGAAGTGGTGTGGCTTCTTTAAATCCCTAGTGTACTCAGCCAAGCATATGGGGACCATGAAGGCAGATGCTGGAGATGACAGCCATCTTTAGTCCCCAAGTCCCTAATGAGAGGCGCTCAGCTAGCTGCTGTGACAGTAGTCAGGTCTTGCTGAATGGAGATACTTAATTTTGAGCTGCATCATAGCCCAGTTATAATTGGGGCTGACATCACCCCTCAGGATGAGTTTCCCAAAGCATTCTCCATCCTTAGTAATGAACCACACACATAGATAGATAGATAGATAGATAGATAGATAGATAGATAGATAGATAGATAGATGATAGATAGGATAGATGATAGATAGATAGATAGATAGATAGATAGATAGATAGATAGATAGATAGATGATAGATAGATAGATAGATGATAGATAGATAGATAGATAGATAGATAGATAGATAGATGAGAAAGAGAGAGAGAGAGGTAGATAGGTAGGTAGATTGATGTAATTAAAAAAAAAAAAAAAAAAAAAAAAATAAAAAAAAAAAAAAAAAAAAAAAAAACACTCTCCAGCACCCTGATGGTCCTCCAGCCAGAGAGCCTCAGGGAAGCCCTATATCTTTCTGAGTGGGCACAAGACCCACCATCAGAAGCTCACCTCTGCCTCCATCCCATGATAGCACAGCTCCCTGGGCATTTCATAATCACCATGCTAATGACAATGCTTTCTCAGCTTTAATTCATATGTGATAGTTTCATTATTGATTTTGTGCCCCTTGCATAATAAGCAGATAAAGTCACAACTAATGTGTAAGTAATGAGTTTGACTTTGGTGTCCACCTCTGACGGGAGCTGATTATTCTCCAGTATTAATAACCACATCATGCCGTTAAAGATTTCAATGGGCTAACGTGACATTTCTCTTTTGTTCTCGTTTGTTTTGTTTTGTTTTTAGGGTCAAGTTGTGTTCCGGAACGGAGAGAGAATGGGAACCATTAAATTTACTCAATTTCAAGGTAGGCTTTTTGATGCTTATTCTTTCCAGCTGACGGCATTTATATTCAGGGATGTTGTGTTTCTGCAATAAAAGGCATCAGAAGAGATGGAAATCTGATATGAGATTCCAGATAAAACAAGAGTCGATAGGAAACGCTTCCCCATGAGAACATGAGTTACAGCTAGGTGGAAAATTGTTGTTCAAATGCCTAGCTCCCCAAGCCTACCTACCCCCATGTGACTCCTAGACTTTCAGAAAAGGGGAGCATGGGTAAGTCAATAGCAATATGCTGAGAAGCCTGCATCGTTTCAGGATTTGATCACAGAAGTGGTCAACAGACCTCAAGACAGGCAGGCCAATGTAATGATCCCCACATCTCCATCACCCCGCGGAGGCCGTTGCCTGCATTTTGCCAGTCTTGTGTTATCTTGGCTCACCCACCCCCACCCCCTCCACTTTTTGCTAGCCATCGTAAAACCACTCCTAGACATTAGCTCATTTCAATATATAAATACTTCGGTGTGCATTTCTTCAGGAGGACTTTTTCTGACATAGCCACTGTACCTACAAGAACATTTCACAGTTCTTAATGTCTTTCTCCTCCCCATCTATCAGTCCTCCAACCATTTCAAAGCTGACAGTTTAATGGAGAACCCTCACAAGGTCCAACAATCACACAGTCCGGTGTGTCTCCTTAGTGTCTGTTTTATTACACCCTCCACTCCCTCCACCTCTGCCCCCCTACACACACACACTTTTTTTATCTACCACTTAATGTTCTGCAGAAACCAGCCCATTTGGTGGATTTTCCTGCTTCTGCTAGAGTCAAGGTGGGGCTCAGAAACCACCCTGACCATGCTCTGTGTGTCATGAGAACACAGTTCAGAGAGGGGCAATAGCTTGTCACAGTCCTCGGAGCATACAGGCGAGCAGGGCTGGACACTCCTTGAGACAGCTGCCTCTGTTAGGCCCAGTGTGTCATTTTGACTGTGGTTAGCCTGCCCCTCTGGAGGGACCATTTATAAGAGCACTGCTTCTTGGCATCTTGACAAGAAATGAAGGCCTTTGCTTTGAACAGATCCCACAGTCATTCCAGGGAAAGGCAGAATTAAAGTAAGCTCTTCAGATTCATTCCGACGAATCCCACCAGGCTCCGATCAGTCTGGAGAGGTGTTTCTCAGACTGCCTCCTCCTCATGCCCTCGTGCAGTTTACTCATTCATCTTCCTGTGGCAGGTAATTGAAACGCATGTCAGCTCTCTGGCGTACACAAAAGGTGTCATCTTAGGCAAATGTAATTATTTTCCCATTTGTTAAGTCTTCTTCATTGGCTGAACAAAGTGAGCATCCTAGCAAATGTGCTTGTTTTTTGAATGATTGCAACTAAATCCTTTTGTCACATTTCTAGTTCTCGCGTTATATCACTCGCGCAGGGTATTTTGTAAAATATGGGTTACTTGATCACAGCAGTGCATGCTGGTTGTATTGCCTTTTTCCTTTTCATATGTTAAGTTTCGACATCAGTGCCAGCAACTGTGGGTTGAGCACATCTGAATTCACAGGGCAGACAGCACAGCAAACGGTACATCAGGGACAGGTTTGTGGTCCTGGCCAGAACGAGTCAAGCAGCATCCCTCTAGGAGCAGTGGTACCTCCCCACGTGGGACCAGTAGTAGGTCCTGTTGTCTGGGAAGTGTTGAACACTTCCATTTCTGGGATCAACCCAGAGCCACGATCATGCACAGGAACAAATACCCAGAATCCTTCACTTTGGATGAACTACCTCCCAAGGATGTTGACTTTTCTCCCCAGAGGTCATAGCAGCTCGAGTCTCAGCTGTCCATGTAGAAACCTACTACTGCCCATTCATGTCCCCCATACTAGCTCCTCTCCCTTCGCTGCCCAGTGGCCACGCCCCCATCCCATGTCCTAGAACCCTCCTCTACATAGCTTATGCGTATGCGCCCTTCTCTGGTGGGCAATGAGCTCTCCACCCTGCATGGCAGGCGAGGCCATCCTGTAGCCACACTCACCCTGACTGTGCACAGTTCCAGTTCTACACATTTCCTTCTCATCCTCCATCCACTCCGCCTTCTCCTGAGCCCTGTGTGGATGGAAATGAATATTAGACAAGTAGCTTTTTCTTCCCCTTTAAGAGCAAAAAGATTCCCTGTAACTGCCTCTTCTAAACGGCACTGGAAATGTGTAGCAGGGAGGAAGCCGAGCAGGGCGTGATTAGGCCTTGTTTGACGTTCCCATAGAAGACCCAGCATCTGCTCCAGGCAGCCTGGCTTCATTAGGCCCGCTTGTGAGACTGACGGATGGTGGCTTCCTTGAGATATAAAGGACCGCCTCTGGGGCTGGTATCTGCACACCTGATCTGAAGGGATGGGATCTTGCAGGCTCTTAATGCCATAATTGTCATTCATAATGTACCTCAAGCAGTGGAGGCCCCTCCTCTCCACGCGCACCCTTAATTACCGCCTGGTCTTCTGAGTGCACAGATATGGATGCAGCTTCTCCCGTCCCCAGTGTGTGCCTGGTGCTTTGCTGAGCCCTCCAGGGGAGCACCGAGCTGAATAAGATACAGTTCCTGACCCCCACTGCCTGTCTGGAGGGACTTCATAATCTCTCTGGCCAAATGTCAGTGCCCATAAAGGGAGGGAGACACTTCCTGGAACCTATCAGAGAACTTTCAGAGCAGTTTGGCCCCGGCTGTAGACTCCTGAGGCTGGTTTTTAAGGTCCTTTCCTGTCTCCTGACATACACTGCAGCGCCCTTCGCGAGCCACAGTCTGAAAAGGCTACCTCAGTGGACTCAAACACTGGCTTATCAAAGACTGGAGATGTAGTCCCCTGAACCTCAGCACACTCTAGCAGGGCCGTGGGCCAGCAGGGACAGAAGGACACTAGTGAAGGTGGACTTACTGGGACCAGGGTACTGTCCCCAGTCTTCACCATCCAGGAGGAGCCCCCTCAGGAAGGGGGCCCAGAAGATAGAAGACCTCGTGCTTCACAGAGTCGTGGACTGTGTGTTGCAAGGAGCCCTGATTCTCCATGCCTCTGCTTGAATACCTCCAGGGATGCGGAGTTCATCTCCCTCCTGTGAAAATATCATTGCTTCCCAGGCAGTGCAGCTTAATTTGCTCTGAATTTCATTTCAGAGATTTTTTTTTAAAAGTGAAATAAAAGACAATCGTGTCCCTTGCGTTGAAAGTGACTGAGTACTCAGTGACATGGTACTGCCATGTATCTGGCTAGGTGACGGGCATGGAGGATAGGTATGACAGTTGCTGATGTCCTCCTCCCCTGGCCATTCTCAGCACTGACCAGAAGTGTGGGCTGGCCTCACACTCCTCACTGGCTTGTCCGTCCCCATTTCCCTCGCTAATCCCCATAGACCACTTCCTCAGGGGATGACCCACAGCCTCCTGCTGAGTGAGAACACTGTGTTTGTGTGTCCTACCCAAACGCGCATTGCCAGTGTGTGTGTGTGTGTGTGTGTGTGTGTGTGTGTGTGTGTGTGTGTGTGTGCCATGGGGTTGTGTGGCTTTCGGTGTTTCCCTGTTTTTGTAGTTGTTGATGCCTTTACACTCAGCACTGTTTTTAATTACTCCTCTGCCTCCTCGGTGGGAGTGCGTCTTGGCCAGGACTCCTCCCCACTGTTTCCATGGATACGGCATCCCCGCATCCACTCCCCAGTTACCAGCACCAGCTTATCTTAAACGTTGTATCCTCATGAATAATAAGGTCCTTATTCGCATCCCCTTATGGATGCAACTGGGACTTCTGGGGGCTGTTGGGTCAGAAAGTGTGTGCACATTAAATGTGGGCACATCTGCCGGATTTCTCTTCCCTGTGTCTGTATATTCTTCCTGATACTAACCCAGGGATGCCTATGTCCCTCCTTCCCACCTGTGGTGTCCCCTGGTATCTCCCCCTCCCCCCTCTTCTCTTCTTTCCTCTCCTCTCTCCTGCAGTCTAAAGAATAAGTTTATTACGACTGTGGCTTTCATGTCCGCCCCTACCATACTAGGCATCTGGGCTATTTGTGAACTGGCAGTTCTGACCTCTGACCTTTATTAGCCTTAAGCTTCAAAAGTGTCTTCCAGTCTGCCTCTGCTCTATAAATTTCAAGTCCTTATGGAGTAGAAGTTTTAAATTTGGGTTTGCACACCCCCTATTATAAGGTCCTCTGCTTTGTGTTTCTCAAGCTTTTTGATAGTTGGATCTTCTTTTCTCTCTGCCTTGTTTTGTTTCTGACACAATCTCCCACAGCTCAGGCTGTCAGGAACTCGCTTTGTAGCCTGGTCTGTAGCCCACATCAAACTTGTGATCCTGCTGCCTCGAGCTCCTAAATTCTAGGATTACGGAGATTCACCACTCCAGCAGGCCAATAATTCAACTTTAACTCATATGTTTGCAGCCTTCAAACTAGAGTCCACTAAGAACGGGCATTGGGGGGCTGAGATAGAGACCATGTCACACAGAGCATGGAGGAGGACAGGATAGAGACCATGTCACACAGAGCATGGAGGACAGGATAGAGACCATGTCACACAGAGCATGGAGGACAGGATAGAGACCATGTCACACAGAGCATGGAGGACAGGATAGAGACCATGTCACACAGAGCATGGAGGACAGGATAGAGACCATGTCACACAGAGCATGGAGGACAGGATAGAGACCATGTCACACAGAGCACAGGGGACAGGATGGAGACCATGTCACACAACAGAGACATGAGGAGAGGACAGGATAGAGACCATGTCACACAGAGCACAGGGGACAGGATGGAGACCATGTCACACAGAGCATGGGCCGACTAGAGCAGAAGGCTGACGACACACTTACCCTCCTGCCCAGGCAACGCAGCCCAGGGAGGAGGCCACGTCACTCCCAACTGTCTCCTAGATGCTCCTTGGTCCACAGCCTGGGAATATTTTCAGACTGGACATTTTTCAGCATCCAAATTGTCACCAATAGGATCTATTTTCGCTAGGTGCCCAAATGCAAATTTTGAAAAGAAAGATAATAATAATTCTCTTTTAAATAGAATGTAAGGAAAAACTAGGATTATTCTATGGAAGTGAGACACTTTGTTTCATAATATTTTTAGCCTCTGAGAACCAGAAATTGTCCACATTGGAAGTCTAGAGTGTGGCCCAGTGGCTCTCCAGTCCATCTTTGTAAAAAGGTCAACTTGGGAAGCTTTTGAAAAATACTACCCCCTAAGACCCAGTTCTTAACCTCTGGAGTTCTGTGATGAATGGGCTGGTACCCAGGCATCTGAATGTTTCAGAGCCCTGGGACTCTAAGTCCCCACTAAGGCGAGAGTCACCAGAGCACTCAAAGCAACTGTAGAAAAAGAGGTCCAGAGAAAGGGAGGGTCACACCAAGAGCTGACTGCATGGGGACAGGGCACCAGCCAGTGACAGCCATTATAATGCCCCTACCCCTACTGGGATGGTCTTCTTTCTAGGCTGTTTACACACCCTGTGAGCTCTGGTTTATAATTCCAATGTGCAGCCATGGAATTACCACATGATCCACAGGCTGAAAACCTGGAAGTGCCAGGCCGGCAAGCTGCCTCAGTGAGTAAAAATCACTTGCCATTGCTGGACTGGCAGCCTAAAGTTGGTCCCCAAAAGCCATTGTGAGCTGGGTGGTGGTGGTGCATGCCTTTAATCCCAGCACTTGGGAGGCAGAGGTAGGCGGATCTCTGTGAGTTCGAGGCCAGCCTGGTCTACAGAGCGAGTTCCAGGACAGGCTCCAAAGCTACACAAAGAAACCCTGTCTTGAAAACCAAGAGAAAAAAAAAAGCCATGTAGAAGAAAAGAACCAACTCCCAACAATTGTTCCCTGACCCTTACACTCCTACACACTAATAATAATAATAAATAAAGGACTTTCGCTACAGGTATTGGCTTCATGTCAGGCTGGCATGTGGCCACTGGATGGAAAAACAGAGAGGGGGCAGGTGCCTTGTACATACCTGTAATCTCGGCTGCTAGGCAGGCTGAAGCAGGAGGACCACAAATTCAAGGCCAGCCTTGGCAATTTCTAAGTTCAAAGCCAGCCCATGCAATTTAGTGAGACCATGTTAAAAATAAAATAGACTTGATTGGGGATGTGGAGGCAGGGGAGCCACCATGAAAGTAGAGACATCAGTGCAGAGTGTCTGAGGACGAGCAAGGCTCTCTCACACTCTTCGTGGATTAAACAACTACCATTTCCTGTTAGCTGAGCCATCAGTGAGGTGCTTGGTGTATGTTCTGCTCATGAACCCACAGCTACTCTGAAAATTCACAGATTATGATTTTTAAATGAAATTGATTGATTGATTGATTGATTATCATGCTGGGAATCAAACCCAGAGCCTTTCACGTGTTAGGCAAGGCCTCTACCAACTGGGCTGATCTCCAACCCTTGGAGATCTTGTTTTTATTTTGCTGTTATCGCTGTTGTTGCTGAGACAGGCTCTCATTATGTAGCCCAGGCTGGCCTCAAACTTGCAATTCTCCTGCCTCAGCCTCTCTAGTACTGAGACAGCAGGTACACACCACACCGCTGCGTTTTGTATGTTTTAAATCTCTGTGTCTTCCCTCCCAGCATGGAGCCTGGCCCTTTACAGGTGCCTGACAGGGGCTGAAGCTGTAATGCAACTCAGGGACTTAGCATAACACTTCTGTGACGTCAAAGGTGCTCCAGGCTGCCTAGTCAAGGGTGCGGGAGTGACTTCGACTTTGTACTGCCTTTGGAAAATTATTGAGGGTTTGAGCCCCTGAGCTGGGCTCAACATGCAAATAAGTACTCAATGAATGGAGGCAGGATGATGGGCAGCACTGCTCAGCATGAGCAGAAGTGCCCCAAAGCAGAGGCACGGGGGGGGGGGGGGGGGGGGGGGGGGGACCTGTCAGGTGCTTCTTGGGCACAGCCCCATGTGACTTGAAGCCCATGTCTCCTCTCTGGACAGGGGAGTTAGGTCATGGTTTCCAAGCAATAATGCAGACATTTGCTAGCCCCTGGAGCCTCCAAGTATTGCCTCCTGGGGGAAATCATGGTGATGGTGATCTTGGTGGGAAAGTGAATATTACTTCATTTCCATGGGACAGTGCATACAGCAGCAGGTTGTGTGAGTCTGTAGGGTGGGCTGTGTGGTTGTGGACGCCATGGGGTCCCTGCAGCGCCACTTCCCCGGGTCCTGAGGATTTGTTCCAGGGGGCCTGCATATTTCATGTGCTACCGCCCCATGCTGAATAAATAAATCAGGGCCACCTCCTCCTAGCAGTGGGAGCTGACTGGGGAGCCTGTGGGGCTGAGGACTTCAAAAGGTGCCTGCAGGGATGCTGGAGCCCCCTGCAGAGTGTGTTAATATGACATTTAAGACCTAGGTGACCCAAGCAAATAGCACCACCTGCAGAGTGTGGATCCCCTCCCCTATGACTTTTACAGTTCTTTCCCTGAAGTCTAGGAAGCAGGCAGAAGTGTGGTCTAGAAGATTCCCCAGCCTGCCTACTGAATGCTTACAAGGGGTAAGCAGGGCTCCTGTACTTCTACAAACTCTATCTAGGCTGGAGTCCGGGCTCTGTCTCTGACACCAAATCCACGGCCCTAACTCAATGGGCTGCTTGTATGAGTCTCTTGGTGGCATGGGACATGGCTGGTCAGCTCCATGGTCACATTGCCCCTTTCCCTGGGTGCGAAGATGCTCCTGCCTGTGGCGTCTGACTGCTCCTCCCAGGCTCCTGTGCTCTGTGCCTGTTGCTAAAGGTTGGCGCTCCCCAGTGCTGCATTTGGTCCCTTCATCTTGCTGGGCTTTCCCTGAGGTCTCATATCTGCATGCTAGGATGAGACTCTCCCAACTCCCATGCAGATGGCCCTGCCTTGTCTTTGCCCTGGGCTCCAGACCCAAGGATGTCTTCATCAAGGCAGCTCAGCCTCAAGACATTTAACATGTGACCCCTTCCTGTGTTTCCCACTCATCAAATCACATCTTAAGGCCTCTGTCATCCACCCCAGAATGCTGAGTAGCTAGCTCGTTCGCACTCACCTGCCCTTGGTCACCCAGTGCCCTGTGTTACTTGGGAAAAGTCAACATTTTTTCCTGCCACCTTCCATAGCCACTTTTATCCTTGACAATGGCCAATAGGGGTGAACTAAAGCCAAGAAATAGTAAGGAGGAGGAAGGCACACAGAACTGGCCAATGAGAACACGCCGAACAGGCGTGCGAGGAAACAAGAGCCGTGGGGTACTGCTCAATACGGCTCAACAGAGCAGCAAGGCTTCTGAGTCACCCCACTTCCACCTCAGCATACACTCACAGGACAGTCCTGTCCAGGACTGTCCAGGATGAAGGAAGGGGTGGTCCCCACTGCCTACAGCTGGTGCTTTGGGATCCTCACTACCAGGGATTTCAGGAGATTGTGGGAAATAGAATAGAGTTCAGGGGAGCTGGGGGCTGCCATCAAGGGAATGGTCTGTCCGTGCCATCCCATCCTTGAGGTACGCAGCACAGGGTGGACACCCTGCTGAGGTTCCAGCCCAGGACAGTTACAAGCTTTGCGATCCTAACTGGAATGGGTATTCAAAGAAGGGAAAGCTGGGGCCGTGAAAGCCTCCAGGCGCAAGCCTGGGACCCTCGCTGACTGGCCGCCGTCTCTTGTTCTCCACAGACAGCAGAGAGGTGAAGGTGGGCGAGTACAACGCAGTGGCTGACACCCTGGAGATCATCAATGACACCATCAGGTTCCAGGGTAAGGCTCGCGGGCTTCCCGAAGGGCACCCCACACGGGAGATGCTCAGGGTCCTTGGCTTTGTGAGGTCAAGAGAGCATCCTTAACACATCTACTCACTCACTCTGTGGGGTCCAGCTCCTGCGGCGAATCTATGGAGTTTGGGAGCTAATGGGTCCCTTCTCTTTGTCTCTGGCCTTTTGTCCTATGTTTCTGCCTCTCCTGTGACCACCGTTGCTTTACATGGAAAGGGACCGTGAGCCCCTTTCTGGTCTTATTTCTCTCTAAATTCCTGTTGTCAGCCAGGATCTGGCATGTTGGAAGCTTGATGACAGTTAATGAAAACACTAAGACATCAAGTGGATGCCTGGGTAAATGGATATAGAGACGTATGGGTGCGTAGGTGGATAAATGGATGAGTGGATGGATATGGATGAATGCGTGGGTTGGTGGGTGAGTGGATGGATGGATGGATAAATGAATAGATTGGTGAGTAGTGGCTGAGTATATAAGTAGATAGGACAGATGAAAGCCTGAAAATGAGTTGGGTGGGTGTGTAGATGAAAGGGTGGATAGATATATATGGATAAATGGATGGATGCATGAATACATGAATAACTGGATACATGGATTAATTAATATGGATATATGGATAGCTGCATGCATGCATACATACATGCAGATATGGATGAGTAATTAGTGGCTGAATAGTTGGATGAATGCATAGAGGCATGGATGGATGCATGGACAGGTAGGCTGGATGGACAGCCTAGTCTCTGGATAGCAGCAGAGGAAACTGGAATTCTGTGGTACCCAGACAATTTTTGCTTGGATCATATTAGCTCATCAGGAATTGGTCTGTGCCTGGAGTTACTCATTAAACCCAAGACCACCAGACAAAGCTCTCCTACAGCGCCTTTGGTGGGACTTGGTCCTGTCCATCCTCTCCACCTCACCTGAGGGAGCCAACACCAGGCACACAGTGGCATGTTATACTTCACACACCCACCGAAAATGGATGAGTGTGTCCTTTTGTACATTTCAGAAAACAGCTCAGGCCAGGTGGTCATGGAGCATGCCTTTAATCCCAGCACTGGGGAGGCAGAAGCAGATGGATCTCTGTGAATTCGAGGCCAGTCTTCTGTACAAAGCAAGTTCTAGGATAGCCAGGGCTACACGGAGAAACCCTGTCTGGAAAAAAAAAAAAAAGAAAAGAAAAGAAAAAGAAAACAGCTCAGAAATGCTGTCACCCCAAATCCACACATCCTGCGAAAGACATAGCCTGTTCTAACCTCCAGAGTCCTGATCTCCTTGAGAGACCTGTCTGCTCCTGGACTGAGGACAGGGGGAGCTTTTGGAATAAGGAGTCTGGGTAGTGCACTCCTGGCAGGGTGCTGGTCCAGGCCGCAGTAGGCCCAGGCTCTGTCCCCTATTAACAGAGGAAAAGAGTCAAGCACGTAATAAAGAGAAGGCAGACTGACAGCAAACCACGTTTTCTCTGTGGTCCCAGTGTTCAGAGGCGGGGTTTGCTCTGGGCTGCGGCCCTGAGGCCTCCATGAAGGGACCATCTCTGCAGTTCTCCATCTCCTCAGAAATCTGCCTGGCCAAACTGCTTCAGTTCCTCCAAGGTTGCGACACCTGGGTGCCTGCCCCTGTGCTGTGTCCCGGGCAGCCTTCCTTCTCGTCTGGTGACAGCCAGACACTCTTCTTGCCCTCCAACAGTTGCCTCCCACTGCCCACTCTAGGGAGCATCTCCTGACTCCATCCTGGGGAGCTGTTCTCTGCTGCCTGCTGGGTACTCAGGCTATCCTGTGCCTGAGACTAGCCCACCCCTGGGCTGCGTCCGCAGGAGCTGTTTGCACAGTGCAAGACCCAGTCTTGCCAGCAAGCCACTTACTAGCTCTAGAAGCCGAAAAACACCTAGGAGACTGTTCACCCACCACCCATAAGGGTGATGATGGATGAGTCAAGAGGGAAGGGTCTAATATTTATATCTTATTTATAGGGTGTAGATAAGCTGAGTGTCCATACATTAAAGCCTCCATCTGTTCATCTCTCTTGTCGCCACATAGTCCTGCAGCCAGAATTCGGAAACTGGTGTTGCCTCATATTGCTCCGTTCTTTCCCCAAGGCTGTATGCGTGCTCTCCACCCCCGAGGGCAGAGACTGTGTCTTGTTCATTACGCATCCTTAATGTCCAGCATCAGGCCTAGCTAATAGAAGGTGATTATCAATGGTGGATGGATGCGTGAGGAATGAACAAAAATAAAATCCAGGGCTGCATCTAGCACATCTGTTCAGCATTCCCATCATGCTCCCATGGTTTTAGCTGAGATGTACTTAGTGGAGGGGCCATTCAGTAAAGAAGGAGGAGGACAGAGTGAGGAGGTTGTGTGTGAAGAGACAGTGTTGGAGGAGATGGTAAAGCTGTAGCTAAATGAAGGGCCCAAACTCACTAGTAATCATATCATCATTGTCTCAAACCTCAGGGCCTTGAGAAGGGCTGAAGCTCTGGCTTCTGGAAGGGGAAAATGCTGTCTATCTGTCTGTCTGCTTTGGGTCTCTCCTCTCATGGATCAGTCTCTCCCTCTCCCTCTCCCTCCCCCTCCCCTCCCCTTCCCCTCCCCTCCCTGCCCCCCCTCTTCTTTGAGCTTTTCCATAACACTCTGGACAGTCCCCAGATCCTTTAGAACCCACAGTTTTTCTAGGTCTCTTATACGGAGATCCCTGTTGTCCCATTGACCGTCTCTAAACCCATTTGAACTTGCAAACACAGCTTTCCAGCCCAGGTGAGGGGGCTTGTTCTCCACCCTGCAGCTGCCTGCCTGTTCCCTAGCTTATCTCCTGGAAATGGAGGCATAACTGAGGCACTGCCACAGGGTCACCAGCATCCCTGACAGGGCTCTGGCCTTGGCCATTCCTCTGCATCCTCCTAGCGGATGTCACTTCTGTCCACTGGAGAGAAAGGTCTTGATGGTTCATAATTCCACAGCAGACACCTGACCTGAGAGAGCACATGAGAGAAGAGGGTTTTCAGGAAGCCAGGGTGAGGGGGCTTCTGCCTCCTTCATCCCACACCAACTCGTACAAGATAACCTAAGAGCAAACAGGCAACCACCACAGGATGAAGCATCTGTTTGAGCTTCTCAGTCTCCACCCCCTGAGTTCCTGGTGCCCTTGAAGAATGAGCCAGGCAGCCTGGCAGGCACAGAGAGAAACGGAACCCCATAGCTCCAGCCTGACCCCAGCTCGCTGTGAAAGGGAGTTAGCTTCCACCTCCCACAGTTAGCCAGTCTTAGGAAACAGAAAACCAAAGGACTTTGGTGATAATGCCCTTGAGGCTGAGAATCTGCAGCTGGAGCACATATCTGTCACCCTAGAATTGACAGGCTGGGTGTCTGCCCTAGTGAGCAAGATTGTTTATCATATTCAGGTAGGAGCAGAGTCCTTGAGACCCATGCCAAGTTCTTCAACGCCACCCACCGACCCTACCCCCACCCAGTGGCACCCAGCAGTACCTCTCTGCCTTCCCAGCCATGGTTACCTTTGGGGATAAATGGTGATGGTTTTTCAACAGCATAATTAGACCAAATCAAATTCTAGTCTTCTAATGGCTGTTAAATGCATCACAGATCCCTTATTGATTCTATTTAGAGAAAGATATAAGTCCTGGCTCAGGCTCCTGCTGGGCAAGCTAGCCAGCCACTAGATCCTCTCACCCAGTGGGTAGGTGGCCTGGTGTGGGGTACATGTGTTGTATTTAGCCATCTATTAAGGACACAGAGACAAAACATCCTTGGAGAATGACTACTCTGGGATCTGATGGCTTCTCCTTGACCTTGCAGGATCTGAGCCACCCAAGGACAAGACCATCATCCTGGAGCAGCTGCGAAAGATCTCCCTCCCTCTCTACAGCATCCTGTCAGCCCTCACCATCCTCGGCATGATCATGGCCAGCGCCTTCTCTTCTTCAACATCAAGAACCGGAACCAGAAGTAAGCAGCCCTGCCCCATGCCGGGAGAATGCTTTCTGGATGGACCAGGAGAGAGGTCTCCACCAATGGAGCTGGGAGTTAACATGGCAGGTTCTCTGGGAGCACTGAAAGTTTTTGGATGAGGTTCCTGAAGTGTGCTGCCCAGTTACTAAGATGATTTAGGATGCACACACACACACACACACACACACACACACACAGGGGGGGGAAGGGGAGTAGGGGGCAGCTGGACTGCTGGAGGGCTTAGTTAAATAGAGTAGAAATAGGAAACCCAAGTCCATGGACCTTCTTAGAGATCTGAACATCATCATCACCAGCAGTGACACAGAAGACCCCAGAGTCCCCAGCTTCTCATCCCTACTCCCAGGAACTTTAGCTATAGCTGATGGAAAGGACCACCAGGTTCAGTGACAGAGGCTCCCATTGATACAGCACATGACAGTCCATTGCATCATTCATTCGCATCATTCATTCGACCCTTCCCATGACTCCCAGTGTCACTAGGGGTCTGCTGTCCATGAGCGACATAGCCTACCCCATTGGCTCTATCTCAGGTTCTTTGCGTAAGTAAGCGCCCTCAGCTCTCCATAGTATCTCTCCTCACTCTGAGGTACTGTGCTCAGCTGTAGGCAGCCAGGCCACCATTCCTTGATCTTGGCCAGGCAGCCACCTTTTCCAGTTTCCATAGCAAACCACTGAATCCAGCTCCTGCCTTGTAGTGGGAGAGACTGGACAAAAACTAGAAGCATGTGTATGTTGGGGGAAACCCCACATGCACCCATGAGCCATGGGGGGCCACTGTCCCCAAAGCCGCACTGTATTACCCACAGGCTGATAGGGACCAGCGCAATTCCAGGGAATGGGTTTTGCTTTTCTTTCTGCTTACCAAAGAGGAACTTGGAGGCTTCGAGCTCTGATGGCTTGTTTGTTTGTTTAAGTAATTGTTTAGGTCAAACCCATTTCCTGAAAACTAAATGCAATTTACCTGGTGTCTTTTTCCTAGCCACCTATAATTTACCCAGCTACTGGAACCAGTCCTGAGTGAGGACTGCACCTGGTAGCGTTTGGCTCCAGGCCTAGGCACACGGTCATTTCTCTGCTACACAGCCTTCCTGTATGTCTAATGAGATCTTAGGGCTGCAAACCACCTCACCAGATTAATTCTCTAATTTCCCCCTCATGGCCTCCTGGAGAAATTACCAGAATGATTTATTCGGCTGGCTCAGCCATTGAAAAATCTGCAAAAGCTGTGGGAACTAGATCTCCCTCCCTTCCTTCTTCCTACTCACACTTTTGCAAACCACCTCCTCCAGGAAGCACTCCAGTCCTAAGATCGAACCATTCACAGAACTGCAGAACACAAAGAAAATGTCTGGGGGACATCTGGCTATAGCCACAGTCTACAAAAGAACCATTCCAAGCCAGCGGTGCTCAGGGAGTCAAGTGCCGCTGGGTTGGCTGAAAATTCTAGCCCTGTTGGGGCCTAGCTCAGCATTGGTTTGCTGAGCACTTGGGAATGCCTTCTATCTGTGGCCTGGTGACGACAGGGACAGAAGGTGGCACACGGCCGAGTTACCCAACTTCTGGGGTGAGGGTTGTGACTGAGGTGTTGCTACCCCGTTCTCATTTACACATCAAACCGTGGGAGCTTTCTGAGGGCTCTAAGGGAGGCTCACTGGACACCTGATGAGCAGAGTCTCCGAGAAACCCTGGGTATTCACGTCTCTGTGACATCCCCACTCAGGCAGGAGAGTGTGGTGTGAGGACCGCGCCCCTGACTACAATCGTTAGATTTAACTTGTATTCCCAATCCTGGCCCCAAATCTTCTAAACAAAAGTTCAAGCAGATGAAGCTGTTGTAGCAAGTGTCACCTGGGAAGTGATAGGTAGGCTTGAGGCAGGAGGTGGGAAGTACGCAGCTACTGGGGTCCCCTCTGGGAGCAGAGAGGTGTCAGCTAGAAGCAGAATGGCTTGGGCCCTCATTTCCCTTGTTCCTGAAGATTTGGTAGCGGTGCTCACCCAGGGCGCTTGGAAGATGCTGTGTGACCAAGTGTCTCTGCCCCACCAGGCTGATCAAGATGTCAAGTCCCTACATGAACAACCTCATCATCCTGGGCGGAATGCTGTCCTACGCGTCCATCTTCCTCTTCGGCCTCGACGGATCCTTCGTCTCGGAAAAAGACGTTCGAAACCCTCTGCACGGTAAGCCCTTTGGCATGCGCCAGTGCGGTGTGACGTAAAGATCTCTCGGTGACCTTGTCATCAGACAGAGCTGTGTGGAAACACCAGGATGGGCAAGAAACAACCAAGCCAGGTCAACGGGTCTGCAGCCGGGCCAGAGAGGTGGTGTCTGACTGCAGTGAGCATAGACAGTGACTGTTCCACTGATGTGACCGTGTGACGGACCACTGCCAGATGACATCCTGCACACTAGAAAGGGGGAGAAGTCAGGACCAAAAGCATCAGCACCCAGAGCCGCAGGAGCAGGGAGAGGACACATCCTCAGCCTGCGACTTTGGTGTGGTGACCTGGAGTCAGAGGAGAGCTGCGACCTGCTTCCTCTGTCAGTGATGTTCAAACCAATTTTCATTACTGCTCAACCCAGGGATTTGTTAGGAAGTACTTTTCCCCCAAAATCATCCCTCCTGCAAGTGTGTGTGTGTGTGTGTGTGTGTGTGTGTGTGTGTGTGTGTGTGTATGCATGTGTGTGTGTGTAAAGGAAGTGTGTGTGTGTGAAGGAAGGTATGTGAATGTGTGTGTGCATTGATGCATATGTGTGTACATGTGTGTATGGGGGGTAAGGCCTGTATATGTGTGTGTGTGTGTGTGTGTGTGTGTGTGTGTGTGTAGGTGGGTATATACATATGAGTACATGTGTGAGTGGTTAGGTATGTGTATGTGCAGATGTGTGTGTGTGTGTGTGTGTGTGTGTGTGTGTGTGTGTGTGCGTGTGTGCAGGTGAATGTGTACATGTGAATGGGGGTTGAGCAGGTGAGGGTGTGCTGGTGTGTATGTGCAGGTGTGTGTTGATACATATGGAGGCCAGAGGTCAAACTCGGGTGTTGTTCCTCAGGAGCCATCCTTTGAGGTGGGCTCTCTCCCTAGAACTTGAGGCTTGCCAGCCAGGCTAGACTGGTTATCCAGCACACCCAGAGCCCCTCCTGTCTCCACCCCCCTCCCCAGTGCCGGGATCATAGGCCACCACACTGAGTTTTCTACATGAGGTCTTCCAAAGCAAAACAAACAGACACGAAAGAGCTGGGTGAGGCAGTGGGTTCTTTGCAGCGCTCCAGGGCAATCACTAGTTCAGCGTGTCCCTCGAATAACACGGGGGGGGGGGGGGCAGGGAGCAGCGTCAGAGTGTCAGTATTAATGGATGGACAGCACTTTCTGTGTCTGCGAGAGTAAGGTGGCCCTCAGGAAAGCCACCTTCCAGGTCCTGCCTAAGGCTCTGAAGCTTCAGGTCACCCACTGCCTGGCCGTGAAAAGGGTAGAAAGAAAGAGTGAAGGATGCACGAGAGGGGATCCTAAAACATATGCATAAACATGCACACACACACACACACACACACACACACACACACACACAAACGCGCGCACTCACCATATGTCAAACTTTTTAGGATCACACTTGTTCTCGGTGTTGTGGGGCAGCACTGGAAAAACCCGAAGCTCCAGGTGGCCCTGCCCCATCCCTACTGTTCCCGAGTCCGCAGTGTCCTGCCCTTCTTGGACATTATCCTGGTCTCCGCTGAGCTCATCGGGTGGTGGGAACCTAGGTGCTGTGCTGCCCTGAGACTCTCACTAAGCACTTGGGAAAGAGCAAAAACGCCCAAAACTTTTGCTCCAAAGGACTGAGAGCCCCTCCCCAAGTTCAGGAACCAACAATTGGGAACTGGGACTGGGACTCTTCTGGTGACCTCTAGGCTGCACATTGGTCCAACCTCTCACTGTCATCCCAGGAGGGTGAGGGACCTGCCTCTGTCCCCCAAGGCTACTGCAGAACTGTACCCCTGGGCCTGCAGCTGCTCCAGTCCCTCCTGGGGCTCTGCTGGCTCCTTGGCATTGCCTCCAGTGGGGGAGTTGAGTCTTGGGTGCAGAGACACTCTGAGGGCTGGCCTCCGGGAGAGTCCCTTCTCAGAGGTAGGCGCTCCATATGCCACCCTGCACCCCACCCTCGAAGGCACTTCCCAGAAGGGGTTTTCTGGGATTTGACCTGAATTCTCCCAGTGCTAATGACAGGCCAGGGAGCTAGGGAACAAGGGAAGGGCCGTCCCCACACTGGGGCTTTTTCCTTAATGAAGCCTGACGTTCTATTCTGGGAGTCTCGCTCATTTGTGTGAGAGGAAGGTCGTCCTGGGAAGCCCGGGGAGGCAGCATGAATAAATCATGGCGTGCTTTACAAATCGACCTGAGCCTGAGCTCCAGGGCCGGGGAAATGGCAGTTCTCTTGCCCAGAATTCCTTTATCAGCAGTGGGAGCTGCATGGAGGGGGCCCACATGTGACTGCAGGAGAAACAGCCTCCTCCGGATTAAACCGGTTCAGCCCAAATGTATGACCAGGGTCGCTTCCAGAATAATTTCCTCTGTCACTCAAGAAGAGAGGTGGGGCACTCCTGACAGCAGAGCCTAAATACGCGCCTCAGTTGGTGGTGGGGCTTGGGCTATGGCAAGACGCCTCCTTCCTGAACCCCACTGATGTCAAGAGTTGGGCTCTATTCTATCTTGGGACCCTCTGGCGGCTCCCAGTGCCCCCCCCCACCTGAGCAACCCAGGGGCAGAAAGTGGGATGCAGAAAGGAGAATCAGCTAAGGCTGTCCACTGAGCCCAAAGCTTGAAACTCGGCCTCACTTTTGTCTTCTGTAAAATGGGCGAAACAGCCCTCTCTCATAGGGTAGGGACAGATGTGGGGTAAACGAGAAAGAGGATGGTGACGTGGGAGGAAAGGAAGACATCACAGTGTGTCACTTTTGTTATCGACTTGTGAGTCACAGGATCTACCCCAAGGAGTCAAGTCCAGCCACCTCTCCTCAAGAATCCAGTTAAAACAGCTAAATTAATAGTAAAAATCAGGAAAGGGGACTTAGTCAATGTGAGCACATTGGAAAGAGGAACCTAGAGATCCCCTGACACCCAGGGTCCTGAGGGAAGAGTGCAGCTGTTAAGAACACGGGCCACCCTTGCAGAGCACCCGGGTGTGAGTCACAATTCTCACACCTAGTGGCTCACAACCACCCGTTCTCCGGTTCCAGAAAGTTCTTTTCTGGCCTCTGTGGGCACCTGCACACATGTGGTACAATACGTACATGCAGGCACACACACATACACGTCAAACAAAAAGGGAACCTTTTCTTAAAAGGCTAAAGAGGGCCAGGGTACCGCCCTCTGAGCAGTCCTAGTCCAGGAGTGGCCCCTCCCACCACTGACCCAGGGTGGCCATCGGAGGCTTCAGTCTCGTCCTGTGAGATGGTCTGATAAGTTCTTAGGACTGTGGCAAAGCTCTTTCCAAGAGACAGGCTCTCTGGCTGAGGCCTCTCCCCTCTCCCATCTTGAGAGAGAGTCCCTGTGAAATTCCCACTTCTTGGGGTCCAGTGTTTCACTAGTCTGACAGAGAGGTTAAAGGGCACAGGTGTCTCTTTAGAATATCTTCATTTCTACCATGCTGGTTACGGCCTGGCTTCCATGTCAGGGACACCCTCAAAGCCAGGGGGTGGATGAGGTGGACCCTGAAGTCAGCCTCCATCGTGAACAGCTCACCAGTGTCGCTCTGTTCTCCCTCTCCACACACGGCGCTTTTCTGCCCTTCAGATTTTAATACAGACAACCGTGACAGTGCTTCAGGAAGAAGCTGTGACAAACCCAGGGCCCGGCCTCCCTGGGGGCCATGCCTCTGCTCGGGAAGGCCGTTAGAATCCATACAGGGACGCATGCGGGCACGTGTGTACACACGTACAGATTCTGCTGCTGCTTAGAATCCATACAGGGATGCATGCGAGCACGTGTGTACACACACCCATGCGGGCACGCATGTACACACGTACAGATTCTGCTGCTGCTTAGAATCCATACAGGGACGCATGCGGGCACGCGTGTACACACACCCATGCGGGCACTCGTGTACACACGTACAGATTCTGCTGCTGCTTAGAATCCATACAGGGACGCATGCGGGCACGTGTGTACACACACCCATGCGGGCACTCGTGTACACACGTACAGATTCTGCCGCTGGAAAAGCAGCCGCACTCAGCCCCCATCCCCCACCTTCGATCCCTTCTGGAACCTTCCCAGCCTCCAGTGCCAGCTTCAGCAAGTCCTGCAAGCAGCTCCAGCTCCCTGGTGCTGTCTCCCTGGACACTGTCAGAAGTAGTCACCATAGCAACACGGCCCCCGTGGGCAGAGTCGCTGGGAGAGCGATGCTGGGTGTGGGCAAAGGCCTGGTGTTGGGGGAAGGGAACACCGGGCTCACAGATGGCAGACCCACCTGGCTCAGCAACCCCAGCCACAGCCGCTGGAAGGGGAGCCAGGCAAATGACACTTCCGTCCTGAGAAGTCTCGGCAGGAACCCCAGGCAGGGCACAGGAAGTGAAGGAGAGATCCACAGTGAGGACCTTGGTGGACAACAAGCCCTGTAGGCCCTGCCGCGCTCCCTGGCTCAGGGGCATGGCTGAGGGTGGAGACAAGCCAGCAGCTCTGTGTTACCCCTCAAAAGCCCACTCCACCGGGGAATTCAACACCATCCACGCTGCCTCGCCCTGGAACAGCTCCTCCTTCCGACCCCGAGACAGGTCACCGGGGGCAAGACAGGTCTGCCGCCCCCACCCCCTGTCCTGAGAGCAAGCCTAGAACCTAGCCCGCAGCAGCACTCGGCTAGCATAAGGTTCCAAACACCAGGAGATGACAAGGATGCCTGCCATGTGCCCTCTTCTCAAAACAAACAAACAAATAAAAAAAAAACACCTTGAATTTTCTTTTTTCATCTAGTACATTTATTTATTGGGGGAGGGAGGTGCACACGTGCCCAGGCACGCATGTGGAGGTCAGAGGACATTGTGGGGTCCACTCTCTCCTCCATGTAGGTTCCAGGGACCAAACTTGGTCATCAGGCTTTCAGAGCCGCTTGCCACTGAGATGTCAACTGGATTTTACCAGAAAAAAATTAGGTCAACAGGTCAGCTAAGTTCTATCTGCCAAACAAGCAACCCAGCTCAGTGTTTGCCTATTTGGATCTTAAAAAAAAAAATCAAGATAACAACCAAAAAAAAATCTACCTTTTATGGCATATACTTGAGCAGTTTTAGAGTATGTGTCCGTTTCTAATGTGTCCCCAGAGTATTTGAGAGGCTGCTGGCAGATATCTATGTCCAAAACTCCACCACATGACTCCTTAGCTGTGTGACTTTGCCTTGGCTCCTAACATCTCTGAGCCTTAGTTCATTCACTCTTCTGTAAGTGTGGGGTTATACTAGGCTTGTGGGGGTTAAATGAGAACATATACTAAAGCTCTGGGTCCCCATGGATGTTTATGAATGAATGGGTGGTAGGGTGAATCACTTATGAATGAATGATGCACTGTTAGGATCATCGTGGTCACTTCTAGAAGGCAGAGTGAACCGATGAAGAGCTGGGAACCCGGGGTGGGTGCTGGTAGTTTTGGTGCAGGTGTTTCCATGGCAACCGTGACCTGCTGTGGCCTTGCTTTGCTAGAACTGGACTGGAGACCAGCCAAGCTGCTTTGAGCCTCTGCCACCTGCAGTGTGGGGGCCTCGGGGCAGGCCACCAGGGCAGTGAGAGTGGCACACCAGGGACCTCTGTGAAGGCTCTATCCGGGAGTCCCCGGGTCGCTGGACTCCTGTTAAAAGCCAGTCCGGCCAGGGGCTGCTCAGTGAGCACTCAGAACCAAGCTGGGCATTGCAGCTCCCTGCTTGAGACAGGAGGAGCCTCATTCAGTGCCTCACACAGAGCATGTGTGTGCATACAGACATGTGCATACCGTGAAGAGATCCCGGTGGATGCTGCAGAACTCCACACGGCAGGCCACAGGTGTAGATGCTGCTTCCCCAGCCCACACCTAAAAGAGCTGTAGATCATAGGTCCCCCGGGCTGTGTTGTGGTGAGTCCCTTGGAGACCAGGGATCTGGGGATCCTGGGAGCCCAAAAATGCCATCCCCTGAACATCAGCTTTGGAAAAACCAGAGTGGGAGTCGCTGGCATGTGCCCTCTTCCTCAGCTCTCCAGGAGCAGAGCAGCCCTGTCCTGGTGTGCAGGGTTGAGTCCTGCAGGTGATTTAGCTTCCTTCCCTTGTTTACAGGGAGCTGTATGCTCAACATGGGCAGCAGCTGGCCAAGAGGGGGACAGAGCCTTCTTTTGGCCCTTCCAGAAATACTGGATTTTTCTAGCTCATAGAGAAGGTAGAGGTTACCCAAGGAACCCCCACTTTGCCTCCTAGTAAATTCAAGTCTAATAGAAATTAGTGAGATATCGTTGCTTGAAGGGGTTTGCTCCTTGTTCTGTCCTGTGGGGTTTCCCTTTGGGTAGCGGAGGACCATCAGTGTGTGATTCACGCCTGGAGATGAGACCCGAGAGCGAAGGAGAGAAGGACTTGGAGTGGTTCTCGAGTCTCTAACTTGGGTGACGAGTGTGTGGTGCAAAGACTCCCCGAGTCTGAGGAAACAGCCTCTCAGGGAGAAGCTGTGGTCTCAGCCTGGCTGTGAAACTGAGGGTTTTATGGGACACCTACTTGTCACCAAGGCCTCCTGTGACAGACAGCAGCATGTGCAGCTTTAGAGCCTGGAGGAAGACAGAGTCTAGGAGTCAAGATGACATCCAGGGACAGCCTTAGGTGGGCAGAGGAAGCTCCATCCTGAGTGGCTTCCAGCTCACAGATACAGGAAGAGATAAGAAGTGAGTGTCCCCTCCAGCAGAGTCCCTCAGGGGTGAGCCAGCCTATGAAGCTGCTCTGCTGGGGTTAGTCTACTGTCCCCAATGCTCTGTTCTCTGCTGCTGATTCGCCCTTATCAAGAATCTGCTGCATATGGGATGTAAGATCTGCTGGTGACATACAGAAATCCTCCCAAGGACATAGAGCTGCTCAGGCCATCATTACATTCAGCAGTGACAGCCCCAGCCTCAGTGACTCACTGGGGTTCCCACACCTGAGCATCCAGTCGTATTCACGGTTCTGATCAATTACCAAAAGTAGCCAAGGCAAAGGCTCGTTAAGGGGGATACCCAGGGAAGACCTGGTAAGCATCCAGAGCCTTCTCCAGGAACATAAGACATGCGAAGACTTGAGACACGCCAAGAAACCCTACAGGGCAAGCCAAGGCCCAGCCACATAAGCACCAGGCCTGCAATACACCCACATGCTAAGCAGAAAATGGCTACCTGGAATTATGTATAGAGCACAAATCATAACCTTTTGCACAAATTGCTTAGGCATAATGAGTCACTACATCATTATGGATGGAGTGAATGGGTCCCCAAGTCCGAGTTCACAGACGCCAGCCAGGGCCAGCATCTCCATCAAGCAAGTGTCTGTCTGTGGAGCGTAATACCCAGGCCCCTTGGCCTTCTTTGCTTTCAATTCACTGCAACACATTGCAGCTTCCAGACGCCAGATTAAATTTCTCTCATCGAGTTTTAACTCACTTAATTTATGTTATTGAATCTTAATGAAATTGGCCCTCTCAAAAGAGACAAGTAGCCTGGTAATGATGGCTTTAAAGAGAACGTGGGTCAAAGGGAGTGTGCATAAGCCAGGCACAGGGCAGTGACATGTGGCCTCCAAATAAGATCTTTGTTGGCCACAGAACCACAGAATGAAGCAAAAAGAATGACATTGTTTCATCTTTTCCATCCTTTATAAAAAAAAAAATGCCTGTGGCCTGTGTATGTTTCCAGTTAATATTTTATGTGCATTGGTGTGAAGGTGTCAAATCTCCTGGAACTGGAGTTACAGTCAGTTGTGAGCTGTCATGGGGGTGCCGGGAATTGAACCTGGGTCCTCTGGAAGAGCAGCCAGTGCCCTTACCCACAGAGCCATCTCTCCAGCCACTAAGAGTTACTTTCTAATAGCATGTGATCCAAAACCCTAGGAGACTGGCCTCGGGGTGGACAGAGTCACTTTAACGCGTGTGCAGGCTGTGAGAATTCTTTTCCTCCCTGGCATCTCAATTACCTGACGAAAGAAGATTAAGGAAAGAAGAGTTTAGGCTGCCTCACAGTTTGAGGGTACAGACCTAATCGGAAAACTTTCTCACAGACACGGCCAGGGGGTTGTTTCCATGGTGATTCTAATTCCCATCAAGTTGACAACTGAGATGAACCATCCGTTGAGTAGACTTTTATCTCCATGATGAAAAAGCCAGAAAAACAGTTCAAGGGGTGGGAAATACCTTTGGGCAAACAGTCCCGCTTCAGTCTGTCATAGTCAAGGAGTGTGTGGACCAACAGAGCTTCCTGCCCACGTGGGCAGGAGGCAGAGACAGAGAGAGCCAGGGACCGGGTCAAACCTGCGAAGGCCAGTCCCTAGCAACCCACTCCCTCCAAGACCCTCCCTCATGAGGCTTCTGCAACCTCCCAAAATAGCCCCACCAGCCGAGGACCCAGCATTCGACCCTTGGGCCTGGGGAACCGGGCAAATGAAGTGTCCCAGCTGGTGGGCCAGCTCCTGAGTGTAGACAAAGCTCATCTGAGTTAAGCCGACTCTGGAGAGGAGACAAACGCTGTCGGGGAGAGAAGGCCACTCCGCAAGGCACTGCCTTGGGCTTCTGGGGCTTCGGTGGGTAGGTGAGGAACTATGTAAGTTTGAAAAGTGATGTCCTCACTCAGCAGCTCCCACGTCATCCTGGAGGCTGGTAGTGGTTTGCACGGTCCACACTGCCTCTGACCTCATGGTCCTTGTTGAACGAACCAACAAGTGTCTGGCTGAGTGAATGCTGTGTGTTACCCAGTGACTGTGACAGAGCACAGTGGATGCTCTGAGTCTCCTCCTCCCTCCGTGTTCCCCGACGTTCTTAGCATCCTTGGGCGACAGCATGGATACTACATATGCACATTATAACGTAGGGGACAATGTAGCCATCCCCACCCCCTAGAAAACAACACTGTCACTCGCTGCCCGTCTAATTTCCTAGCTATTGGGGAAATGGAAGAAGACAGAGGCTGCATCCCCACCTGTGCTGTGCCCCGCTCACATGCGTCACATGTGTCTCTCAGCAATGGCTAGACTGCGGCTGCCTTCCCTAGCTCAGGGAGTGGCCTCGCCACTTCCTCGGCCAGTTTCTGTCTTCACAAATGGAGTGGGAGGGACCAGGGCGCCTGTGAGCCACGTTGCCAGAAAGGCGAAGCAGGCACAATACATCACCAAGGGCGGGGGCTTAGGAGCTGTCCTGGGAGACCAAGGCTCCCGTGGGTTGGAGACATCCACGTCAGCCAGTGAAGGGTAGCATCTGGCTGTCCTTACAGCCCTGGCACAAAGTTGGCATCCTAGAGGCCCCCTGGTAGCTATCAGATGGGAGCCATCCTGTCTCAGCCTCCAGGAGCCCAGAGTGTAGGCTCCTTCACACTGGCTGTTCCCATGAGTCACCAGCCAGGGCTGGTAACCAAGGCACATTTCAGCTTGAGAAGCACGTCAGAGCCCAAGCAAGACCTTATTCCTGAGCGGGCCCCAAGGTCAGTCAAAGCATGGGACTAGCAGCCACCCAAAGGAAGGAGAGAGGAAGGAATGGGAGAGAGTGGACGGGAAGATGCCTGGCTCTTCGCCTCCCTAGTGACCCCTCAACAGGGCGGAGACTTCTGCTTCTTGCTGGGTAGGTGGCACCCTCTGAGCTGTGGCCCATTGGGAGGCAGGATTTGAACCGTTTTGACCGCTGCACCTAGTGCCCAGGACCTGGTGAGCGCCCCATAGTACTAGCTGTCTGTGGAACCCATCTGACGGCAGGATGCTCTGGAGACTCACGAGCATGCGTGGCAGATGTCTGTCCCCAGCACCTAGGTTCCATTTGCTGGATGGTCACTCGCCTGGGCGATGTTAACCCTGCTGTGGTTGTCCTGGCTTCTAGGTCCGGACCTGGATTCTCACCGTGGGCTACACAACCGCCTTTGGGGCCATGTTTGCAAAGACCTGGAGGGTCCATGCCATCTTCAAAAATGTGAAGATGAAGAAGAAGGTAAGGAGAGCCCCCACTTCGGCTGGCTGTGTTCACGCGGCTTTTCTGGTGTGAACAGGCGTCAGGCGCCTACTGTGTGCGGGTACTGAGCAACTTGGTGGCCATTCAGAGGACACTCAGCGGCGACCTCCTGGTGACAGCTTCCCAGGGAATCCGTTCACAAAGCCTCTACAGCTCACAGGAACAGGAGCTGTTTGTAACTGGAGTTTTCCTGCCTTGCCCACAGTCAGGACAAATCTCTGTCACCCGCCAGTCCCACAGCCTCTCAGACCCAACCAAGTAAACACAGAGACTTATATTGCTTACAAACTGTATGGCTGTGGCAGGCTTCTTGCTAACTATTCTTATATCTTAAATTAATCCATTTCCATAAATTTATACCTTGCCACATGGCTTGTGGCTTACCAGCATCTTCACATGCTGCTTGTCATGGTGGTAGCTGGCAGTAACTCCTTCTGCCTTCCTGTTCTTTCTTTTCTTCTCTCTGTTAGTCCCGCCTATACTTCCTGCCTGGCCACTGGCCAATCAGTGTTTTATTTATTGACCAATCAGAGCAATTTGACATACAGACCATCCCACAGCAGCTGTTTAGGGACATGTAGGGTCCTACAGACCTGGGGCAGGCACAGGGAAGCCTTCCTGTAAGAAGTACCACCTATGCTAGGACCTGGGAGGAAGTGGGGGTCATCAGGCAAAAAGGATGGGGACTGTATAACCTACAGAGGGTGCTGAAAGGCTTGGCGTGGCCAGGATTTGGGGTTCACACGGACAGGGTGCAAGGAGAGACTGGAGGGGAAGGCAGGGGCGACATTAGGGAATCAGAGCTGCAGCTTAGGGGCCACAGGGACCTCTTTGAAAGAGGAAAGAGAAGCGGGGCTGGGACCCATCTTCATGATGGGGCTTTCAAAGAGTGCCTCAGAGGACTCCAGGCAGGTAGAGAGCATTTGTCCTACGTGGTGGGTGACCATGGTGTCAACCAAGCATGACTGAGCATCTGGCTGTAGTGGGATGGATTCCCATGCTGTCCCGTGAACTCCGGTCACAGTCCTGCAGCGGCTGCTGGCCACACAGGATTTGAGGAGGCATCGTCTCCTAAGCTGCCACTCTCTCTCCTGCCTGAGGCCTATGACACCCTTCACCCTCAGGGCCACCACCCCATCCCCGCGGTCAGAGCTGTTTTCTGCAGATTGCAGTCCCCACCCTGGCTAGATGGGACGGTCTGGGCCCTGCCTCCTCCCCACCCCCATCTGTCAACACCCAAGCCGCCTCAGACAGGTGCAGGCTGCTCTGAGAGAGAGGGACACAGCGCTGCCATCTCCCTGGGCTCCTCCAGCCTTCTGTCCCCACAGTGCCTGTGACAGTTCCCTTCTGTGAGATGAAGTGGCTCGGACGCCCCAGCCATTCCTGGTGCTGGCTATGGGTTCTAGTCCGGTGGCTGGTTATGAACATAAGCCATCCAGCTCAGGTTGCTTGCGCTCAAAACTCGGAGGATACAGCTGAACATCAGTTTCTAGACTTTCCCAGGTGATACAGTTGTCCCTCAGCTTTCTCTTGGCAGTGGGTTCAGAATCACACACACACACACACACACACACACACACACACACACACACACACACGCAAGCACGCACGCACGCACGCACGCGTGCATGCACCACATCGCCCAAAACAACCAAACCCACAGGTGCTTGGGACCTTTGTATAAAATGGAGTGCTCGTCAGTGTACCCCACCCATCCTCTCATGCACCTACACTGTTTACAGTACCTAAGACAACGCAAATGCTGTGTAAACAGTTGTTACACTGTATTGTTATAAGTCCTTATAAAGAAGACGGTCTGTGCATTCTCAGTACAGACACAAGCTTCGCTGGTCTGCCTCCTGGTGAACTGCCTTGATTTCCCTGATTCAACTGCCTTGATTGGTGGAATCTGTGAATGTAGCAGAACAAAGGACCACCTTGCGGATCTACAGCCAAAGCAAAAGCCCTCTGGCCTGTCTGGGGCTGCCCAGTGTGGGCTATCCTTGCCTGGGAGCCTTAGCAAGGCAGGCTCTGGGGCCTAGCCAGCCCTGTGGAAGCAGGGTGCCATGCTTGCACCAGCCCTGCTCAGAGCCAAGGGGTGCTTGCCCAGACCCTGCATCTCTGCAGCTCTGCTTTGAGCTGCTCTGCCACTAATGCAGCACTACCCTGGTTTGAAGGAACCATAGCATTGATGCCGTGTGCTGCCGAGTGGGTTCATCCACATTGTCACCTGCTCCCGCGTTCCCTCGGGTGACTGCAGAGAAAGAACACACCAGCTTTCAGCAGCCCGCTGAACATGTCAGGGAAAGCTCGGGAGTTAGGGGTGCACGCATCCCCGAGGCGCAAGGATGGGGTGTCTCCAAGGACCACAAGCTTAAGTCACATCTGACGGCGCTGCCCAGTGCCAGAACCCAAGGCAGGATGCACTCCCCTGAGAGGAAATTCAGCAGCCTGTCCGAAGGAGGGGCTTCTCTGACACACAAGGCCCCTGTCACCTTGAGGGGGGTATTACTTCTTTTTTTTTCTGTTACTTTTTTTTCTACCTTTTTAAAAGGAGGTGATGCTGTCAGGAGCAGTGGATGAAACATCCTTGGGAGTATGAAGTTAGACTGTCCTCAGAGACCTGGAGGACAACTCTGGGAAGACCAGTGGGAAAGTGACATCAGGGGTGTCGAGAGTCACAGACAGGAAGGGGACAGTCTTCCTGCACAGGAGTGAAGACAGATTTGCCCCTGAGGAGGAAACTGATGACGTCAATCATACAGAATCACCTCTATCCCGTTAGCCAGGCTAAACTGTCCACTTGAAAACAGCTAAAATGACAAACTGTATGTATTTTGCCCCCAATTTAAAAAGCCAATAAAAGTCAGGACATGGTGACTTCTGCCTGTAATCCCGACACTTAGGATGCTGAAGTCAGAGGATTGCCATGAGACCAAAGCCAGCCTGGGCTAAATGGTGAGCTCAAGGCCAGCCTAGGCTACAGAGTGAGACCCTGTCTCAAAAAACAAACAAACCGAAAAAGCTAATACAACAAAACAGACCTTGGTCATGAAAAAACCCAACCCGGGGCGGCGGGGGGGGGGGGGGGATCCGGGGGAACCTCACGGGAGCCCCTGTTGCCTGCCCTTCAACATGATCGCCCGGGGAGGCTTGTTTCCCCTCTCTACCTTCCCCTCCTCCGGCTGCTCCAGGGACCAGCTCTAAACCCAGAGCAACCCCTCTGAGGACATTCCCCTCCTCCGCCTGCTCCAGGAACCAGCTCTAAACCCAGAGCAACCCCTCTGAGGACATCATACCCTGCCTGGTGGTGTGTCCATCATCCTCGACCTTTGCCACAACAAAGCCAGTGCCCAGTTCTTGTTCCCAAAGGCCAAGGCACTTGCACACTGTGTTCGTATTGCTGTACAACCTTCGCCACCATCCGTCTCCAAAGCTCAAGCGAGCCCCACACCCGTTCACCACCAGGCAGACCCCATTCCCTTCTGCAGCCAGGGACCACCTTACACCGCCTCCCTCTGAGTCGGACACCAGGCCAGTGCCAGAACACGCAGTGAGTGTTTTGTGTAATTGACCCGTTTTAGTGGGCTGCTGTTGAGTCTGGATTCTGTTCTGAGGATCCCTTCATTTTCTTCCAACAATAGGTACACTAGATTTTCATAAACATAAAAATGCAATCATGTGCCTTTTTCATTAAATCTTCCTACACCTCCCTTTCTCTCTGAGCTCCCCTGCCCCCCAGGGTGGGGTGCCCTCCCCAGACATACATGCAGGCTTCACCTCACGTGACCCTATTGTCACAGGCACTCGGGGAAAGAAACCTATTAAAGAGAGCATCGACACATGGTGACTTCATGTTCCAAATTCGGCATTCTTATAGCATGTTACTATTTTTCTGAAGACCCATCATAAAGTCTTACATTGAGAAACTTATTACAGCCTTCCTTCTGCCTCTCACTAAGCAAAATGAAGTGTGGAAGGAGGCAGTCGCTCAGGGAAGGAACTTTCTGTTCTGGGGCAGATGTTTTCTGAGGATGGATATATCTTCGCTCTGTCCCCAACAACATAACTAACACAAGCAACCAAACGTCTAAGCAGACAGTCACCTGGCTCACCCAAGGAGCTGCCATTGGAGGGCTTCCAGCAGCTGCCTGGACAGTCCAACTGTGAGAGCCAGCAGGGGGCAGGGGAGGCAACACCAGGGGTCCCTCCATACTGTTCTTCCCCGGAAGGGGGCACTTTGGAGCAGAGAGTCGGCCCTGCTAGAAGATCAGTCAGGACCAGTCGATAATCTGAAGTCAAGCTGTGTGATGGCACATACCCATAATGCCAGCTCCTGGGAGGTTGAGGCAGGAGGATCCCACGCTCAAGGCCATTCTGGGCAACAGAACAAGACTTTATCTCAAAAATTTTAATCTTGAAGGTTTGCTTTGTTTTTAAGCAATAAAGAATGTTCCCCCGTTTTAAGCCAGAGGTCAGCCAAGTTTTTTCTGTAAAGAACCAGGTGGTAAATGCTCGACCTTGTGGGCCCTGCTGTCTCATTAACAGGGACTCTTCTCTGCTTGACAAATGAAAGCAGCTGGGGACAGATGTGCACATGGATAGATGTGATTACAGTCCCCTAAAACGTTGTCTACAAAAACAAGTGGTGAGTGAATTCTAGGGTTTCTAGCTCCTGCTCAGGACAGCAGTTAGAAGTAACATTAACAAGAGCTAGCCAGCTACTGGCCTCGCTCGGCCTCTGCAGGGCAGTTACCATACGTACATCTAATGTCAATTGTACACTTACCACAGCATTTCCTATATGACGGAAGCAGCTCAGAGGGACAGGGACGTATCCAGGATCCCAGCTAGTTAGTCCGTGTCAGACTTAGATCTGGTTCTAGCACCAAATACTTGGTCATTGCTGGTACCTTGATGTCATGTGGAGAGCATGTGGAACTGTGACCCACGAGCTCAGACAGGCAGCAGGAGATGATATCATGAGGGTGGGCAGAACCCAGCGAGTTGCGGCTGGTGCTAAGAGAAATCTAAAAAGGAAAGAGAGAGAAACCTGTGAGCACGGAGAAGTGTTCTCTGGGGCTCTGCATGTAGCCAAGATGGCACTACTGCTCCCTCCCCTGCTTTCATTTCTTGGGATTGTTTGGAATCATTTTCTTTAGCACCCTGTCTGTGAAGTGCACAGGCAGGTTTCTTCAATCTTTCACTCTTAGTCTTCCCCGATATACTGCACGCTCCACCAGGATGGGATTCTGTGTTCACTGCTGCATTCTTTGTGCCTAGGACAGAGATTGACCCCATGTTGGCACTCAATAAATATTTCCAAAAAGAAATTATCAGTGTCCTCATATTCTCAGGGCCTTTCCACCATGTGTGGCTTGGTAGAGCTGTTTAGTAGAGCTGAGGTGTAATATCACACTTTGCCCCTAGGTGTCACTGTCCTACACACAAACACAGCGTCACTAATGATCAAACCCAGAATACTGGTAGACAGGTACCATTTCTTGGGCATCTTCTCTAAGCAGGCCCCACAATGGGTGCCTTCCACACCTCATCTCATTTGATTCTAATACCATCTGTGTCACTTGGGGATCAGTGGCCCTCTTTATCAAGGAGAAAACTGGAGCCCAATAAAGTTAAACATTTGGCAACACCTGGGGTTAGAATAAGTTCTTTGTCCATTCCTCTATGCCACCCTCAATGATGAAACATGAGCCTCCTTCCTCCCCTCTGTCCCTCTGGCTGTCACTACACAAGCAGCAGAAAAGGGAGCCAGGATTCCATCCGGGGCCCACTGCCCAGTGTCATCCCCAACTTCTACCTTGACCCTTTTGGGGAAAGGGGTTTGCCCTACTGCACCAGTGAGAGGCATCCCTGGTCTCCAAGGTCGGCTGAGCTCGCACACGGTGTGCCAGAGGCATGAGGTCCTGGGAAACTGCTTGGGTTCACACTGGTGGGAGAATGGGAAGCACCCTGAAACGTGAATGTCCTGGGTGCATGCACCCCTACTTCCAGGATGGAGAGCAGGGGCCCCTTCCTGCCTGCCTCAGCCCCAGGCTCCTGAGACAATTTCTCAAGCCTGGTGAGGAGCTGTCTGGCTCCCCAGAGGGCAAAGGTCAGGCCGTGTTTCCACAAAGCCTCGGCAGTCACCTGACACTCGGAAGCTGAACTCTGGGGGCAGGGCAATGCCCCGGCGTTCCATCCCCGGGGAAAGTTATTCATGTGAATTTGATCAGCAGTGTTTGTTATTGTTTGTTTGTTTTTATATAGCTACAGTGAGGCTTCCTGAGTTATTATTTCTCCTTTAAAAATGGCCGTAATCCTTAAAAGTCGGAGCGGGCGATATTTCTCGAGCTTATGTCGCAGCTTTGTTTATTTTCCCACTAGTCTTTTCCAGATGGACTTCATGTTAGCTTTTGTTTATGTGGTGGCTAGGTGTGAGGAATAAACCTGCAGTCTGAAATACAGGTGAGCCTGGGCACTGCCAAGGTTTGTCCCCAGGCCCCTCCCTGTTAGCAGATGGACAGTGGAGTGGAGGCAGGAGGATCAGAAGTTCAAACCCACTCCTGGCAGCATACGGAGCTGGAAGCCAGCCTAGGGTGCAGGAGAGTGTGTCTGGAGGAGGAGGAGGAAGATGGGCTATGAAGGGAAAAGGAAGAGAAAGAAAAGGGAGGAAGAGAGAACGAGAAAGGGAGAGAGAGGAGGAAGTAGTTAGTCAGACAGTAACGATTGATGACCCAGAGGGTGAAAACCACCGTGGAGCAGAGATTAAAAGTGGCCAGATCTCAGCAAGCCCAAGTGCGTGCGGGTTTGGGTGCTGCCTGGACCGTGCTCAGGCGAGACCTTGACTGCCGAGCGAAGACTGGCCTGAGCTCCTCCTGACTGGGCGGCTCTCATGTCTGCCTCTCTTTGCTCTTTCTCTCTACAGATCATCAAAGACCAGAAGCTGCTTGTGATTGTGGGGGGCATGCTGCTGATCGACCTGTGCATCCTGATCTGCTGGCAGGCTGTGGACCCCCTGCGGAGGACGGTGGAGAGGTACAGCATGGAGGTGAGAGGTCGAGGCAGGAGGGAGGCAGGAGGCGCCGCGGGGACATCCAGACATCCCAGTGGTGGGCTCTGCACCACACCGTTTCCTCTTTAACTCCGCCTCCTGCCATCTGAGACATAGGCTACTGCAGGAAGGGCAAATAGGAGGTACCGCGGAACAACTTAATATCGTATTAATAAATGCGAGGTTGAGGGGAAGGACTATACACTGAAAGGAGTGTATGGTCGTAACCAGGGAAGCGCCCATGTGCCTGCTCACTTGAGGGAGAAATTGCACGGCTTGTGTCCCGCCTTTAAAGCAGGGACACACACTCTGAGAGCTCCTGCTTACCCTATGATATCCAAGGCAATGAGCAACGGATTTCTTTCCACACATTCTATGTTGGACATTTGTTGTTAAGATAAAGAGCCTCACAGAAAAGTCTCGTGACATATACATTGTGAGCCAGGCCTGGCAGCCCACGTCTGTAATCCCAGCACAACAGAGTTCGGGAAGGCAGGGGGATCCAAGGTCAAAACCAACCCAGGCTATCTATGGGAGACCCTTTTTCCCTGCATGCACACGTAGGTTTTAACTGTTTTGTTCAAAGCCTTGCACTGGTTTTTGTGAGGTACCCCAGTTTGGGGAGCCTGAGTCCCTGGTGTCTGCTGGCTCTTCAAGCACGCACACGAGTGAGCTTGGCTTTGTGGATGCTGGCTGGCAGGTGGTGCTTACTGTCATCTCAGTGTAGCAAATTCCAGAAGACTCCGAGAGTCTCCACACCCCTGGCTCCATTATCAGGGGAATTACTTTTTTACAAAATGTCATGTGTCTTCTTAAACTAAACCAGAAGTGGTGGTTCTGTGACCTGGGGACAGCGGTTTATGTCCTTCAAGCAAACAGTGTGCCCAGCCACACTTTGGTGGGGGTGGACTGGGGTTATTCAGCCCAGTGAGGAACCATTCGACCAGAATGTCATTTAGGAAAGAGACTGGAGACCTCACCATTCAGCATGCTTCCCGGGAAGGTGCTCTTCCAGACCTGTGTGGAGATACATCTGGTTACCACTCAGCAGGCACAACTAACAAAAGAACATGGTTCACCCACTCAGAGTCTAGGGGGTCCCTCACCCACCCCTCAGGATTGAGAGGTCAGAAAGAGTTGTCCCTGGGCAATGGTGACGGTGACTGTAGCTGGTACCACGCATTATTTAATCTTCACTGTGGTTCTGGAAAGTCTATGCTGTGCTTTACCTTCATCCTCCCGGCAAGGAAGCAAAAACCCAGTAGCAGGTTGTGTACTTACCGTTAAGCTAGCGGGTGAGCGGCCATGCCACCACCACTCTCCGTTCCCTGAACCCTGGATGCGTTCTCTGCAGCCTCGCACAGTTGCCTTAGAGCTTTGAGCATGAGCCACGTGTCTGTGGAAATGGGGGGGAGCAAGAACCTGTCCATCCCATCCCATGGAGGAAGACTCAGAGATCAGGGAAGACAGAGGGCCCGGGAAAGTGGGGGAGGACCAAAGAAAATGAGACTGAAGAGCCCAGGGGAGGCTTGAGCTGGGGCAGGCCACCAGAGACCAGGCCCAGGGTGTCCCTGAAGGCTGCATCCTTCTCTGTGTCTACGGCGGCGGCGGCGGCGGCGGCGGCGGCGGCAGAGTGAGGATGAGCCAGGGGTCCTGGGGCCAAGGCTGGGGCAGGGACAAGCCTGCAGGGTTGATTCTGGAAATGGGAAATGTGTCCTCAGGACCACTCAAATGAAATCCCTCTCTTGCCGCCCGCCCTGGTGGCTGAGGGTTTGCTTACTGGGGTCTTTCTGACCTCCTGCCTGTCTGCCTTCAATCAATGGTGCCTCTGCACCCAGACATGCCGGGTTAGTGCTCCAAACTGTCAACACAGATGAGGAAACTGAGGCTGGGAGGGACAGGATGCAACCCAGGGCCATGCAGCTTGGCCACCTGCATCCAGGTCCAGACTGACTCCGCTCCCACCTACCCCACCGCCACCCCCGGGGGGTACCTGTTGGAACTTCTCTCACACCTCTTTCTGGTGCATTCCTCTTATTCTGCTCTGATTTGGGGCCTTTCCTGTTGCTCTGTTGCCATGGTAGCAGAGTCCTTTGATGTGCCAACCCACAGCAGGGTCCCTATAGTTCCCCAGGAAGGACACTAAGCTGTGCAGAGGTTTCTCCCAGACTGCCCGCCAGGTACAGCGCAATGCGGCAATAAAACAATGAATCCAGGTGGCGGCGGCGGCAGCGGGGTGCTGAGGGCTCATTGCAGGGCCAGGCTTTTCAGGTCAGCCCGGAAGGAACTCTGGGCTGAGGGAATTAGTTGATTGAAAGTCTTTGTGGTCTGTCCCTTTCCCTTCCCCTGCCCCGACAGCCCCTCACTTTGCTCTGGGATCTCTAACACCACTACGATCCAAGCTTGTATCAGGGTCCTGCCCCCTTCTGGAAACTTCTCTACCAAACAGATGGCTTGAGCTCCAGCACCAAGGTCTTTTATTACAGAGCGGTGTTGCTGAGTCCCCTGGCCCTCTCGGACCTGAGCTGCCCTCCCTCCCCAGCCTTCCTGAACTTTCCTCAAACTCTGCCAACACTTAGCCTCAACGTCAGCCTCCTAGAACAGGACCACAGCTGAGCTAGTCCCAAACTGACCAGCCCAGCACCCAAGAATATCTTCCACAGGGACACGGGATTCAAAGCTACCGGCCTTGATCTCGCAGTAGCCACAAGCTATCTGGGAGTGGACCAAACTCACACGCCAACCTGCACGGTACCTTCAGGGTGCAGTAAGAGGAAAGGCAAAGGACAAAAGGCTGGAGGATGACAGGGATGACCTGTGAGCACATCTGCCCCAGAGACTGCATACAGAGCCCAAGGAGGGGAAAAAACACCCCACAGCCCTACAGAAAGCAGCCTGATTCCCATCCACCTTCATTTTTATGTAATAAACATTGATATCACACCTGTCACATGCCAGGAACCATCCTAAACATGTTATAAATTCGAACCCACTTAATTTAAACCTTGTAACAGCACTCTGAGAAGTGAGCTCATGTTTTCCCCAGTCTGCCGGTGAGAAAACTATAACATGCACAGAAAGTTCCAGTGACGTGCCCAAGGTCACACAGACAGTGAGGGATGCAGATTGGGTTCCAAGCAGGGTAGTCTGCTTTCAGCCCCACTGTCCCTGCTCACTAGCGGGAAGGCTGCCATGGGGAAGGGATCTGAATTCTTTTTGTGCCACCTCCCCCGCCCCTGCTGCCCACGGCACCCTCAGGGCGGGATGAGCATTTGGGCTCTGTGCCCACCATCCAGCCCCTGGCCTCCCTACGTGCTGACACAAATCATCGTCTGAGGCATCTATCCATTAGCTGGACTCCTTGGAAGTCCATGGTAACTGAGGTGTGGCCCTGCCTTCAGGGATTATCAGAGAGCAGAGAGGCAGAGGAGGGAGCACTGGGTAAGGGCAGACCTGGCCTCCTAGGGTTGGGGACATGGCGGTGAAGGAGAGGGAAAGGGCTCAGGCAGATGCACTAGGGAAGAGATAGTTCATTGTGTTGGTGAGGTACCAGGGGGCATGGAGCTATCGTGTGGTAGGTTGGTGGACACATTGGCCCAGCCTGAGGACACAGTTTGACATGCACATGATCCACAGCCCAGTGAAGATGTCTCCAGAGGACAGTCATCTAGAGAAAACCCCACACTGTGCCTGGGGGACTCTCACATGGATGTTCAAGAGAACCTAAGGCTGAGAGCACCCATTTGCCTCAGCAACCCACAGGGCAGCCGAACAGCAGCTCACCTGTTCACCTCAATGCAGTTCACCTCAATGCAGATGGGCAAAATCAGCCAGCGGGCCTGGGGAAGTGGCTTAGTGGCAAGCTGCCTTACATGAAGACTTGAACTCAAGTCCTAGGACCTACATAAAAGCCAAGTGTAGTAGCATGCATCTTAAACCCAGCCTGGATTAAGAAGACATGTGGATCCCTGGAGCTCAATGGCTAACCTGGCTAGTTGAATTAGTTACCTGCAGGTTCAGTAAGAGACCCTGTCACAAAAAAATAAGATGAAGGGTGACCCTCGTCAACACACATATGCATGTGCACACACACACACACACACACACACACACACACACATACACAGACATGCACACATGTGCACACACATACACAGCCACACAGCAAGGCATAAGTGAGATTTAAAGCATTTTTTCCACATACTTCAAGTTCAAAGATGGAAGCTATTTAATACTCTTTAACGATCCATAAAAGTAGTGACATCATTTTAAAATAAAGGGAAGGCAATTGTTAATCTAAAATCTAACATCATGATTACCTCTGGGTGGGGGTGAAAGGATGTCATTGGAAAAGGCACACAGGGCATGAAAGGTTCTGGCAAGGTCATTCTTCACCTTTTGCAGACATATTTTTATCTACTGTTTATGTATATCAGTTTAGAATTTTTGGCACTTCATTAATATCTTAGACGGGTTTTAGGTTTACAGAAAACTTTCACAAAAGTGCTGCGTTTCCATACCCTCCCCGCTCCACACGTGGTCCTGGGGTAGACATCCTCAACTTGGTGCCTTTGAGAAGATTTTCTCTCTGGAGCCCTAGTGTGTGATCCGGTGAGGACACTGTGGGCTTTGCTGCATTTGCAGTGTCCCGTGGACACTGTCACAGGACCACACTGCACGGTCCCATGTCTTAACCACCCTCCGTCCCCTCCTTGGCAGCCACTCATCCGTCCACCCTTCCCTCTTCACAAGGCCGCATTGCTGAAATCATCCAGTCTGCCAGCTTCTTTCACATAATAATGTGCATTTAAGGGTCCTCCATGTCTGTTCACAGCTCAGTTTCTCTCTGTGGGTGACGAACCCTGTACTTCCCAGCCGGACCGCAGATCCTGCATCCTTCCCATCTCCCACAACCATTTCAGTTGCTTCCAGACTTGAGCAGTCCCAGCTAATGCTGCTGTAAGCATTTGTGGGCAGATTTCTGTGCAGACCTACATTCACATTCTCCATGTTGCATTGGATCTTCTGGGTCTTGTGCCTCAACATATAAAATTTAAAGCCAGTTTATTAATATCTGCAAAGTAGCTTTCTGCATTTGTACTTGTTGAATATAGCACTAAATCCGTAGATCAAGCTGGGGGGCACTGACGTCAACTGATGTTAGGTCTTCTGTTCATGAACATGAAATATGGCCTCTTCATTTCTTTAGAATGTCTTTAACTTTTTTCATCAGTTATCTAGAGTTCTACACTTACACACACACACACACACACACACACACACACACACACACACACACACACAGAGCTACAGCAGCTAGAACTGCTCATTAGCACAGAGTTTTTGTGTTGATTCTTCAGGACATGCTATCTAGAAAACAAAGCTGTCCGTGATAATTATTTTTCCCTTTCTAATCTGTATACCATTATTTTCTTTTCTTGATGTAGTACATTAGCTGGGTTTCTGTTGAAATATGTTAAATAGAGTGGGGTTTTTTTTCTTTATCACTTAAAAAAAACTATGAAATAGTTTCGATGAGTAAAGTTGAAACTGCCTTTGAGGAAGTAATAAGAGGTAAATGATGGCATAGGAAAGAGCCCAGACTGTGGGGGACCTTGAGTGCTAAGCAGATGAATTTAAACCTCAAAAGTAAGGAGATTATGTCTGAGGAAGAGCATGGTCACATTTTTCACAGCTGTAGGGTGAGAACAGGTGGAGGGTGAGGCTAGAGATTCAAAACGGCAGCAGTTCAAGCATGATGGTGGTGACCTAAACCAAAGCAGAGCAAACAGGGACACAGAGAAGTATGACATGTGGATAGATGTAGGAAGCGTATGCGACCAGACGTGGTCATTGACAGGGAGGGGGACACAGAAAGGCAGCAAGGCCACGTCCAGATTTCTGCTGGGGTGGCAGGTGGCTGCCTCGTCACTGAGTCAGAGTGCAGAGAAGTGGGCTTGAGAAAGGATCGAGAGTCTCCCTTCTGGTCATGTGTTTGAAGTGCCTGAGTGCTTGGAGGTACTAGGGAAACATGATAGTCATTTACCCAGCAGAGGGGACAGGTGGGAGGTCAGCACGCTGAAGCTGGGAGTCCTGAGGACAAGGTGTGGAGCCCCAGAAAATGTGGGGACAATGAGAAGAAAGTGCTTCCTGGAGCCCTGGGGACCATGGGTACCGGAGGAGACCCAGGGAAGAAAGCTGGAAGAGGCGATCAGAAAGCCAGAAGGCATCTAGGAGAGAAGTGTCCATGGGGGGCAGAAGGTTAAAAAAATGCCCCACCCAGGGAGAATGTGAAAAAGAAGGCATCTCCAGAGCGAGGCACAGGCTGGCAGATGTCCCAGACACATGCTCAGGGCTCCTCGTGACGTCTCAGCCACCTCTGCCTGCATACCGATGGGAAGCGTCCTTGTTTCTGCAATTCATATATACCAGAGGTGTTGATGAATCTGCCAAGGATGTTTGAAACGCTTGCAAAATACGATTTGGATTCTTGGCAGAAAGGAAAATAACATTTTTTAAGTGCCCGCACTGCTGGTACTCACAGTGAGAGTGTTGAATATACAGTTCTGGATTTCAGGGAGAGAGGTAGGTAGGGTGCGGACGAGACCCGAGTGAGGTCAACATGCAGGTGACATCAAAGTTCCAGATGAAGACCTCAGCTCAGGGCACAGGGATGGAGTACAGTTGGAACCAAGGAAGGCTCAGGAACAGAGTGATGCTCAGCATCCAGGGTTGGAGGCGGAAGGCAGCAAAGGACACCTGGCAGGAGACTCACGAGGCGGATGGGAGGAAAATCACATGAGTTCAGTGTCTTGGAAACCAAAGGAAGAAAATGCTTCAAGAAGGAAGTTTTGATGAGCCATGCCAAATGCTGCTTTTAGATCAAGTAAGATGAGGACCGAGAATTGACAGTGTGCATGTATACATTCACTCACATACACAGACAGGGAGAGAGAGAGAGAGAATTTATTTTTTCATTTGAGAAAAATGGTTTGAAATGACTTTACCACAAAGCTCAGCCCAGCCTGTACTAACAATGTGGAAGTGACTGCAGCCCTGGACAGAAGGGTTCTTTCTCCCTTCCCTCTGTACGGGGGCATTCATCCAGCTGACCATCGCAAAGTGGGTTGTTGTTGTTGTTGTTGTTGTTTTTCTTTCTTTTTATTTATTCAATGTCTTTCACATCATGCATCTTGATCCCATTCACTTCCCCATCCCTCTGCCCCTGCAACACTCCCCTCCCCAGTAAAACAAAATTTAAGAGAAAAACAAAGGAAAAAATTAAAAATCTCATCATGGAAACTGTCGTGTACCACAGTGAGTCACACAGCATACTCCTTTGCCCATATATCTTTACAGTGTTCTTTGCAGAGTTATTGGTCTGGTTCGAGGCCTCTGGTTTCCACTATACCATCAGTGCTGCGCCCTCACTGAGACTCTTCTTGGATGATCTGTTGTTGCCCTGTGTTGTGAAGATCCTCCAGCTTTGAGTCAACGGATCAGGCCCCTTCACATACTCCAGCAGATCGTAGATGGGGTAGACGTTAGGGCAGGCCAAGTCCTAACCCTGGTTCCGAGCCTGGGCAGCTGCGGGGGTTGTTCAGCCCACCAGCTCTCGTCTGTCCTCACCACCAGGGGGAGCTCTCCAGCACTGCCCTCAGCTAATTCAGCCTTGCAGCAATGAGTGAGGGGTGGGGCCAGGTCTCCTCCTTTCATGCTCCAGGGTCGGCTCTCCCTCAACCTACACCGTCAGGGCCACCTCTACTGTCTTGCCTAGGCTAGATGGAGGGGCCACGCTCCTGAGTGCTGCAGCTGGTGAGGGGCAGGGACATCCCTCCCACTCTCATGACCCCAGAGCCAACTCCTCCACCTGTCTCGGGAGCTGATGGGTGAGGGGTTGGGGAGCAGGGAGGCGGAGGGTATCTCTCCTTCTGCCCGTGCCACCATATGTCAGATGAGTAAGGTGTGCAGCTCCCCCTTGCTCACAACATTGGGGCCGGGTCACCCACACCTCTGCCATCAGGACCAGCTCTGCTGTGCTACCTAGGTGAGAAGCAGGGCCCGCTTTCCTGAGCACAGCAGCTGGCAAGGGGGGAGGGTCATCTCGCTTGTCCGTTGCAGGCCATAAGGGGTGGGAAATAAGGGAGCATCTCTCCCCCACCCACACCACCTCATGACAGATAAGTAGTTGGGACAGGTCTCCCATACTCACAACTCACCCACATCTCCTTCCACACCTCTGCCAACAGGGTTGGCTTCATTGTGTTGCCCAGGTGAGGTGCGGGGCCTGCTCTCCTGAGTCTCGCTCGTAGCTGGTTGGGGGCAGGGACAGCTCTCCCACTCTAGTGACCTCAGGGCGAGTTCTCCCATCTGCCTCAAGTGTTGATGGGGAGGAGGTTGATATGGAGAGACACAGTGGAAACACTCGCTGAGTGTAGACAAGTCACTGGGGGCCACTGTCACAGCACCCAGAGGTCACCACCCAGCACCCCATGCACATCTGCTTCACTGGTAGGTTGCAGTGAGAGAGTGTCACACACGCTGCTGTTGCCCATGGGAGCCATGTGTGGGAGACGCATTTGTAGAAATGCTAGACCACCCCTAAGCTGCCCAGCCACCGGCTACCTCAGGAGCTCCCTATACTCGGGTTTCCGTGGCTTTCTGGCCATTCTGGCATAATCAGGTAACAGGCAGTTTGGCACACAGGGGCACTTCAAACTTCCCTCTGCATTCCATGGCCTTACCATTCTGTATTCATAGAGGCAAACAGGGATTTGGATGGAATGAGGGAACTGCGCTTGGCTTTGAAATGAGTGGCTTATACCAGCAATGTTTCTATGGAAACAGATATTGGAAGAGGCAAACACATGGAATTTTAAAGAATTTTAACTCTTATCTTCTACCTTCCTCTCCAGTTGTCTGAGTAAAGGCGGGGGCGGGGGGGGGGGGGAGGCAGGGGAGCCACCGCTGAGCTTCCCGGGAACAGCTGGAATCTTCCCAAAGCTGACCAAGCCCCACCTCTGGGTGCTTACTGTAAAGCAGACGGTGTAATGGCAGAGGATGGAGAGTCCTGGCCAGCCGCTCCTCAGTTTGCTCACAGCCTAGTGGCCCAAGACTTTTGAGGCTAAGGTCACATTCTCCAAGTGGCAGATAGTCACTGCTGAAGCCACTCGCCCTGGACAGCAAGGGCAGATCTCTGTCACACACAGTCATCCTAAATAGCCAGGCCTAGGTCTCAGGAAACAGTCCACGGTTTAGGCAGTAAGTACATGGGCTCAGGGTGCCTGGCTGAGTCCTCCCAGGGCTGGCTGCCCATTAAGAAGCTCTGACCATGCCATCCTCCATCAGAGAATGAAGTCTGCATTCCTCAAATGGGCCAGAGGCCTCCAGTGGTCTGGGGCTTGGCCTCCAGTCTCAGGGCGATGAGGTGATCCTTCCTCGAGGCTGATCGGCTGCTCCAGCCTGTGGCTGCCTCTCTCCCGCTATACTGAGCACCCTCCTTCCTGCCCCAATGTGCCGCCATCGTCCCGTGTAAAAATTCCACCTCGGCCTGTGAGAAGCGGCTTAGGAGGATTTTCCCCAGGAGCTGTGGGACCACGCATGAGGCCTTGGAGGCCTCCGCCCATCTCTCATCTCACCCTGTTCACTCCCTCGTTCTGGTCACAGCACTGGTAATCGTCTATGCACCTGTCCCCCTCGTCTGTGACCTCCTCAGAGGCCGAGGCCATCTGTGTGTCCCCAGAACCCACCACCAGGCTCTGGCTCAAAGCAGGCTCTTGGTAAATATTTGTCGACCAAATCGCTCCCTCCACCTGGAACTCTCTCCCCAGGCCCCATATGTCCAAATTCAAACCATCTGCCTGGACCCATTAAGCCAGCGTCTCAAAGAAACCTCTCTGCCGAGCTGCGATTTAATTTAATGTCACACTCTCACCTTTCGCCAAGAGCTCTCTTCTGGGGCCGAGGCTGTCGGGAGGCTGATTCGGCATCTCTAGAAAGGACGGTGGCTCTGCAACTGACCCACGGTGCTGAGATAAGGGTCCACCGGAGATCTGAGGAGTGTGGTGCCAAGAACGGCCACCCTGACCCACAGACTTCTGCTTGTCCTGCTGGCTGCCTTCCTGAGATCAGGAAGTCTTCATGGAGGCCTCACTTCAGTTTTTAAATTCTTATGTATATTTATTTGTGTGGATGTGTGTGTGTGTGTGTGTGTGCTCACGTGTGCGAATTTTTAACCTTGGCTGCCAGCAAGTCAGAGCCAAATCCAGCATTCAAGGCAGTCACCGTCTTATGTGGGATTCCTGGAGGACTATCTTGCCCTCTTGTGTCTGGTCTTTGTTTTTTAAACATTCTGTTGTATTTAGGAGGCTTTTGTCTATTGCTTCTGAGCCTTTGGAGGAAGAAGCAAGGTTAAATCACAAAAATTAGAACTCAAACCTTCATCAGAATCCCAGGATGCACTGGTGTTCTGTGGTTGTAAGAGAACGTATCTTAGCCCAATAGCACGTGCCTGCAGAATCTTGGTTTTACGTTTGGATTACTGTACTAAGACCGTGGGCTTAATATTCTAAAATACTAGGGTTGGATGTGGATTAACGTCCCTCAGAGGGCACATGAGGAGAATGATACTGTGTATTAGTCAGGCTATACTAGGTTTTGCTGCATAACAACAAAAAAAAACTTCAATGAATGAAAGCCAATGAGAACTCGTTCCTCAACTCAGCCCTTGCCCACTAAAGATCGAGTGTGGCTTTGCCCCATGGTGCCCTCCCTCTGGGGCACAACTGCTGGCAATGCCCCTCTGGGACCATATTTGGAGCAGAGGGAAGGCATTTCAGGCAAGGCATGGGACTGAGTTTTAAAGCTTCTATCTATATACCTTTTGCTACTGCCATGCTTTTTTTTTTTTTTCATTCTCCCAAATGTGCCCTGTGTCCACACCTGAACCCGGTGTGGCAGGGGAGAGAGACCCTACAATGCCCGGAAGATAAGAATGCGGCAGGGAGTGCTGGCCAGCCGTAACAACTGCGACACTACCCCATCCAGCTTTTTGTTGCGGTCATGAATCATGCCCCGGCCACTAAGAGGCAGGCCCGTGAGAGCAGAGCAAGGACTGGTTTGTGTCCTCCGTCATGTCCAGGGCGTCTGAGAAAGTTCCCGCCACCTGGTGCACTCTGTAAACATCAGGTTAAGGAACTCACTGAGTGCAGCCTCGGAGACAGTCTGTCCTAGACTTGCCAAATCCTCTTCCACCCAGCCAGTTCTGTCTCCACGACTGTCCATGAGTCACGGTCACTCATCACCAGACACCCCAGAGTGGGGAACACTGCGGACAGAGCTACAGCACATGATGTGCGGGACAAGCAGAGAAGAGCCCTGCCGCTCCAGCCCTGGCTGGAAGGTGGGGCCCATCCCCTGACAGATACCTGAGGTGGGGCTGTGGAGATAGGTACTTGCTGTGCCTGCACAAGGGCCTGAGGTAAACCCCTGGGGCCCAAGGACAAGCTGTGTGTGGGTGTGCGCGGCCCCCTGACAGGCAGTCTAGAGTAATTGATGAGCTCTGGGTCAGTGAGAGGAAAACCTGAGTAATGACAGCTGAGGTGAACCTCTGGCCTCCACAGGCATGTGTACCCACACATACATGGACACACACACACATACACACACACACACACACACACACACACACACACACACCTGATATAAGGCAAGGAAGGCTTGATTGGGTGGGCCTAGAGTCCCGAGGCTGTGTCCAGTCTCTTGGCTATATTTGGGGTTCATGAAAGCCATTGCGTCATAACAGAAGCACATGAAGGAGGAGGGCCGCTCATCTCTTGGCAGCCAGGAAGTGAAGAGTGTGAGAAGCTTGGACCTCCATGTCCCCTTCAGGGGCCTAACTCTCTCCCGCTGGGCCACACCTTTTTGACTGTAGCTGTCTGGTGGGTAGAAAGTGTCATCCCATAATTTATATGAAAGGGAGTATCAAATGACGATGAGCAATGGTGGGAAGCATGCCATATGTGTGTAAGGTGAACGTGTCACATGTGTGTAAAGGGAACATGTCACATGTGTGTAGGGGGAACATGCCACATGTGTGTAGGGGGAACATGCCACACGTGTGTAGGGGGAACATGACCACATGTGTGTAGGGGGAACATGACCACATGTGTGTAGGGGGAACATGCCACATGTGTGTAGGGGGAACATGCCACATGTGTGTAGGGGGAACATGACCACACGTGTGTAGGGGAACATGCCACATGTGTGTAAGGGCCACTCGTGTTTCTTCCTTAGAGAAATAACTACTCAGAGCCTTGGCTCATTTTTAATTGAATTGGACCTCTCTCTCTATTAATTTGTAAGAACTTTTATACTCTGAAGCCAGACCCTTATCAGACATGCAGACATCTTGCCCTGCCCATGAGTTGTCTTTTCACTCTCCCAGTGGCCTGGGACACATGACAATCTTTAATCTGATGATGAAGTCTGATTTATCTATTCTTCCCTTTGACAAAACCATCGTCTGATCCAAGATCATGAAGGGTTGCACTATTTTTTTCTCCTGAGTATTTGATGGTATTAGGTCTTACATTTAGATAGTGGGACCATTCTGAGCTAATTGAACATCATGGGAGGCAATGTCCCACATCAGTTACTTGACTTGCAGATATCCAGCTGTTTAAACACTTCATCGAAAAGAGTATTTTTTTTCTCCATGGAAAAGTCCCATAATCCTGTTGAAACTAGTTGGCCCCAGTGTGTGATTGAGTCCTGAGCTCTCCATCTTTCTCATTGTCTGTGTGTCTGTCCTCATGCCAGCCCCCACACTGCCGTGGCTACTGGACCCTCGTGGTAAGCTGAAACTGAAAAGTGTGTGTCTTCCAGCTTTCTTCCTCTTTTCCCGGATTCCTTGGACTGTTCAAAGCCTCCCTATACCCCGTCTGAATTGTAAAATTCCCTTTTCTGTGTCTGCAGAGAGGACTGTTGAGAGCATCAGTTTCCCAGGGGTGGACTGAGCCAGTCAGTCTGGGGAGTGTTACCACCTTCTCACCATTGAACCATCCAGCCCAGGGGTGTGAGCTGCCTTCCTATTTAGTCAGGCTTTCTTTTTCTTTTTCTTTTCTTTCTTTCTTTCTTTTTTTTATTTTATTTTTTTTTTTTTTTTTGAGGGGCGTGGGAGAGTGTTTCAAGGCAGGGTTTCTCGGTGTAGCTCTGGCTGTCCTGAAAGTCACTCTGTAGACCAGGCTAGCCTTCAACTCAGAGATCCACCTGCCTCTGCCTCCTTAGGGCTGGGATTAAGTGTGTGCGCCACCACACCCAGCTTAGTCTTTCAGCTTTTCTTTAATCCTTTCATCAGTGTCTTGTGATTTTCTGTGTGTAGGTTGGAAGTCTTACACTTAATTTGGATAAACTTCCTTCTGCGTGTTCGTTCTTTCTGGTGCCATTGTTGGTTGGATGACCATCTTCGTTTCTGTTGTTCATGGCTAAGGTGTGGAGATGCGCTGCACACTGCCCTTCCTCAGTCTGGTATCCAACAGCTCGGCTAAATTCACTTGTATGCTCTAGTACATGTCGGGTGGATTTTCTCCCTGTGCGATCATGTTGTTTGTGAGTAGTTTTACTTCTTCCTTTCCACTTTAACACATTTTACTTCCATTTCTTGACTAGCCAAAATAACTTTAATATATTTTTATCTATTTGTATCTTTGAATCTAAGTGACTCTCTTCTATCCAACAAATCCAGTTGGATCATGTGTTTTAATCCAGTATGCTGATCTCTGTCCTTTAATTGGAACACTGAATCTATTTCAGACAATTAGCGATAAGGCGAGGATTCCATCCACCATTCTAAAGGAGAGCTTTGAAGGGGCCACAATCTGTGTATCTTGCTATTCTCCACTTAAAAGCCTCCCATGAAGAATGAAATCCCAACATGCTGCCTTGATACCCCGCCTGTGATCTGGTGCCCTCGACGATGCCTGTCTGCAGCCTTTGTGTCTGGGGCTCCTGCACTAACTCCACCCCGACTCCCGGCCTCTGCTCTTGCTCCCCTCTGCCTGGATGCTTTCTCCAGGTTCTCCCACGACAGGTCTTTCTCAGGTCTCAGCTCAAATTCCACTCCCTGACCACCAAGCCACAAAGGATCCCGACATTGGACTCTCCCTGCCCTGAGTCTCTACCCCGCTGCCTGTCCTTCCCCCTCTCTCCTCTATCTTCTTCCACTCAAGTGAGAGACACCCATCCCTGCCTCTTCCTCGGGGTCTCTTCCAGGGCCCGGCAGGTCGAATGGCCGGGGAATTTGTTCCCAAAGGCAGAGGAGACAATGCCAAGGGAGTGGAGGCGCAGCACTGTCCCCCCACCAACTTCCCGGCATCGACATTCAAGCTCAGCCATAACCACAGCCGGATTAAACCAGAGTGAGCAGCTGAGACCAGAAAGGAAAACCAGTGATGCTTTAAGGTGGAGAGGGAGGTTCCCAACAGTTTCAAAAAGAGGCAGGACTTGGGTTCTCAGTCCCAGCGTCCTCTTCAGTGCTGGTCCTGGGTCCTGACCCCACCTCCCAAGCCTGAGGTGATTCATTCACAGAGGTCCTGGTCGTCAGGAGGTTTTGAGAATTTCTGTAGGTTCTAGAAAAAAAAATAAGGTGAAGGTTGGGCTCCTCAGGGCCTGATCCCCACTAATACAGAGGGAGACTCCAGGAAACCTGAGGAAGAGAGGCAGGAAAGAGGATGGAGCTGGAGCCAGTGTCCCCACAGGCCTGCTTGGCTCGAGGCTGGGAAGGGGAGGCGGCAGGGATGTAGGCTCTGGACTTGAACCTGACTGCAAACCCCACGGGAGAGAGGAGAGAAGGAAAGCCCCCAAGATGCCAGCCCCGCAGCAGCATCTGTCGTAGAGGACAGGTTGGGGAGTGAATTCCACACTAGAACTTCAGAGAATTTCAAAAAAGATAGTCTCGTGATGTGACAGAGTGCCACTGCCAGCCTAGCACCGTGGCGCCTGGATTGGGGGGGAGGGGCGTTGAGGACAAAGATTGTGAGTTGGAGGGTAGCCTGGGCTACATGGTGAGTCCAAAAGGTGGAGAGGGACTGGGTTATGTAGAAAACCTTGTCTCATTTTTAAAAATAAAGGATGCCGCCAACTGCGGGGTCCATCTAGACAGGCACACACAAGCATTCCCGATGGCTGTGACACCATAGAACTGTCCAGTTCGTAGGAGGATGCTTCCCTTTAGCGCTGGAGTCTCTTCCTCATGCACTGCGGAGTCCTTCAAACGCTTGCCCTTGACCCAGCACAGGACATTTTAAATGCCCAGTTCATGGGAAGGAGACAAGACTGAGGTGACAGCAGGCAGAGAGGCAATATTGTCTCTGTTCCTGCCCAGGCTGCCCGCAGTCCCACCCCCAACCCCACCCCACCCCCATACCACCCCACCTGAGCACTGCAAAGACAGCAAGCACGTTCACCGTAACAACTGCACCCACACAGCAGCAGCCTGGCACCGTCCATACAGCACCCCATGTCCCTTGTTGGGACATGGAAAGCCAGGCCACATGCCCTGGCTGGCCAGGGATGGCCTTGCCTGGTCTGCTCTGCGGCTGGACCCCAGCTTTGCTCCATGGTGTATCTATGGCTCAGCCTCTTTCCACCAGATCTGCTCTCTGGTCCATGCACACTCTCTGCGTGGAGCTTGGACTCTCCATTTGCATTCTTCACTGGAGCCTCGTTTTCATTAGGGGCATCCAGTTGTGCCTGGTGGCCTCTTATGAATATTTACGTTTCTCTCTTGTCTGTGATGATCAGGATGCTGTTGACTGTAAGAGAGCCCAGTGGGTAAAGGCACCTGCCACCAAGCCTGACGACCTGAGTCCCCAGAACCCACATAGTGGGAGGGAACTGATGCCCAAAAGTTGTCCTCTGACCTCCACACATGCACTGTTGCTCGAGTGCACGCGAAGCTATTCAAACCCATGACCCGGGCCTGAGAGCACCCCGCCCAGGCAGCCTGGTAACATGGCTGCTCATTGTGTGAGTCCAATAGCGTTGCATCGTCTTGGCAACGACGGCGAGAGCCGGCCGAGCAGTGGCTTTTTTGGCGCATGCCCTGTGTGCCAGGCACCATTCCCGGGGCCGCGCTTCATCACTCATCTGAGGCTCACAAAACCCCATGTGTCCGTGACAAATATTACCCTCGGTTTACCGTCAAGGAACCCGAGGCACAGAGGGGCTAAGTGACATGCCCTTCCGCATACAGCAGGTACCCAAATTGGCTAAGGGAGTGCACTCTGGATTTGGGCCTGACTTCGAACCTCAAGTCAGCCCCTTCCTGTATGAAGTTAGGTCTGTGCCGGGGGTTAGTCGTGTGAGCATCTGGATTCCTGGAACTCGTGGCTGCGGTCTCATTAAGGGAAAGGGTCTTTGTGGATGTGAAGGAGCTGTAAGAGGAAGTAAGTCTGGGTTAAGGGTGGACTCCCACCCGAGGACAAGTGTTCTTACCAGAAACAAACTTGGGGCAGAGGAAGCTGGAGGCAGGAGGCAGAGGGGCGCAGCCACAAGCAGAGGAATGCCTGGGGCGCCTACAGCAGCGAGAGACAAAGGAGGACCCTCCAGAGCGGAGGGAATTGGGGGGCCCGAGTGTTTCTGGTCTCCACATCTCCGTGTCAGCCAGTTCCTATTGTTTGAAATCAAAACCCTTCTCAAAGCATGGCCATTTGCTCCAGTAGCCCTGGGAAATGGGACAGTGGCTTCTGTTCTGAAAGTCTCAGTTTCTCCATCTTTAAAATGGGTTCACATATGAATACGCTCACCTAAATGCACCCAGTAACTCACATCCCAGCATCTGAGTATCTGAGATAGGAGGGTCACGAGTTCAAAGCTGCCTGGGCTGCATGTGGAGACCCTGTCCCAGTCATGTTGCAAAAAAATGGAAAAGATATCTATAAACATATCGGATTTGGGGAAGGGTCTGCCTCAAGGCAAGAGCCTGGAGAGCCCTGGCTGTGAGCATCGGCAGTTCTGTGGAGGCCCGCTTGTCATCCAGCCCTTGACTGGCCTGTCCCTCAGTCTTCTCTGGACCTAACATGCCAGCCCCTCCTGTTGCCACATCCCCCCAACCCACCCTGTCACGGCTCTGACTCAGGAACCTCCAAAGGCTGGAGATGCTCCCAGGCCAGAGGGAGAAACAGACCCTCTGGGCCCCCACCCCCACCCCCCCGAGTGAGGCCATGAGCTTGCTGGCAGTGAGTAGCTCTCTCAGGAACTCGCCCTCCATGAGTCAGGCACTGAAGGCTTGGAGAATTAAAGCCAGCAATGGAGCCAGCGAGATTTCTGCCGTTGGGAAAGGATTGTTCTGCATCCCTCCGCCTGGTTCTTCCTTATCTACCTCTCACAGTGGACAGCCTGCCAGCCGACAGTGGATTGCTTGCTCATACCAATTATTAAAAACATGTGGCGAGTTTCTGAGGCTACATTCACATGCTGAGGAAACGGTACGTATCCCCAGCCCAGCTCCACCCCTCGGGCTTTTGCAGAGTGATAGCATTGCCGAGAACTCCTTGATTGATTTAGCTTCACGGTCTACCTCCTCCCAGCTGTGTGGCCTGGAGTAAAGCCTTGCCCTCTCTGAGCTCCTGTGCCCACAGGAGAGGTGCATCCCTCCGCCTAGATTTGCTGTGAACATGAACTGAGGTTACATGTGCAAGCACCTAGCCCTGACCCTGGCACACATGAGGTGTCAGATGAACACGACTTCGTCTTCCAGACCCCGGCCAAGTGTCCTGAAGTTAGCTGCCCTGACATCCTGAGCACAGTGATGCCGAATGCCAGCATGGACTCGGATCTCCTTCTAGAGCCTTCCATGGACATCCTCTCATGCCATCTTGCCGATGAACGAATGTCATTCTGCAGAATTTTCTATTCCCATTGGACAGCCCTGCACAGGCTGGCTCAGGAAGCAACCCAGTCTGCGCTCCCTGAAGCCATGCTTGTTCACACTCCAAGCTGCCTGACAAACAGGACCAAGGGCGGCAGAGGGCTTCTATGCATGGAGCACCTGCCTGGCCAAGGCTCCTTTCCCATCTCTCCCACACCTCCCTGGCCAAGGCCCCTTTCTCATCTCTCCCACACCTCCCTGGCCAAGGCCTCTGAACTCATTTTTCATTCTACCTCTTCCCCAAGTATGACCCCCTTGGATCAGCTTCCTGTGACTCAGTCCACAGCGGTCCGTGAGCCTTCGTGGCAGCAGCACACCCCACCCCACCCCACCTCACCCCAGGACTCCTAGAGCACCCACACCCTCTGCTGGCCACACTCACATGCTCTTGTGGCTTGGAGGGCTCGCCACACCTGTCCCCTGCCTTGCAGGTGCCTCATGGGGCTCAGCTGCCCACTGAGGCGCAAGAGAGATCGTTCATTCATCTCCTAACCCTACATGGACCAGCACTGTGCCAGCCGCAGGGCCACGGTGATGGGTGAGGTGCTGACCCAACTTCCAGTACTGGGGACAAAGAAGCCCTTGGAGATGCCGGTGTGGACGACAAGAACCAGAATAGCCCAGCCTGAGTCTGTAGAAGCCCAGAGGAGGTGTCTTGCTGTCCTGCCCTGAAGAAGAATTCATGTGAAGAGGGGGGAGTATCCCCCTTCATCCTGAAAGCACAAGAAGAATTTTTGGTCAACAGAACTGGAGCAAAGCATCAAGGCCCAACCTCAAAACATTAAACGGAGTCACCAGGTGACTGGGAAATCTGCCCGCCTCCAATTAGAAATGCGAGAGATAAGAAAATACAAATCACGCCGAAAAGTATGCCTGAGTGCCACAGTGCTGGGTCCAGATGCCAGAACAGCTCATATATCTAGCAGCTGTAAGCAGACGAGTAAGATGTGGTATGTCAACGCAGGGGACTATTACACAACTATGCAAAGGAATGAAGCATGGACACAAGCAAGACACACGGTGCACTCGTGAAGCTGCGTTCAGTGAAAGAAGCCGTTCACAAGAAGCCACCTAGTGATGGCTGCACTGACAAGTGTCTAGAGTAGGGGAACCCACTGGGGATCAAAGCGTGGTTAGCTGGGGGGGGACGGGAGAAGAGAAGTAACCATCAGGAAGCCATAATGTCTCTAAAGACAGAGTTGAGCCTGGAGCTCAGGCAGCTGACCCCGAGGTCACCTTGCTATCTACTGCACCACCTGGTCGGGGACAGCAGTGTCACCTGACCTAACAGCAGCTGTCAACTGGTTGATTGATTGATTGGTGTGCTCATTTGGCCAGGGAAGGGGTGACTGAATGCTGGCCCCGGCCGGAGCGGTGCTTTGGGCCTGTTTATGACTCCCGTGGTGTTTGGGGGACCCATGAAGGAAACACAACCCGCCCTTGCCACGCACTCACTCTGTTTAATACCTGCTCTTATCAGCCCCCTGGCAGCCTCCTCGCCGCCTGTGCATGGTAATTGCTTTATTAATTACACTCGTATCTTTCGGTGCTTCCTGGCAGATCTCCGTGCGCTTTGTCTCCAGCACACGCCCATCCTGCCTTGTCCACTGGCACGCACGGGCCCGTTCACTTCTGAAAGAGCTTCTTTGAGCCTCAGTACACACGTGCCTCTCAACAGTCTGGAGGTATTCAGCCTTTCTGTGTTCACCGCGTCAGGAATAGTGATGTTCCTTTGGCCAACACCCAGGCCCGTGATGTTGGGCTTCTGACATTGTTCCCAGGCTTTGTTTTGTCCCCAGGCCACAGCTCAGAGGACCCTAGAGCCTAGCACTGAGAGAGATGACAACCACTAAGAAATCCCGGGGAGGGCTGAGGAGGCATGGAACCCTGACAGGGACAGGGTTGGGGGGGTGCAGCATGGAGCTGGATGGGGTCTAGGGACACATTCCAGGAGGCCTCCAGTGTATGCTGAGACCTTCAGGCTTTATTCTAAAAGCCAGCCACCTTCCAAAGTGTGTGGGGTAGACGTCAGGCCTAGTGATGGCATCCCAGGCAATACGCAGCAGACAGAGACAGGGGGACCAGGTGTTCCTTGTCTGATGGTAAGAAGAAGAAAGACATGGTGAATGACGTAGAACACAGACCCCATCACATGTCCCCAGATCAAATAGAGTCAGGGGTTTCCTGGTCCAAAGTTGAAGAAATCCTAGGAACCAGCTATGCCTCTTGCAAAGTGTGTGTGTGTGTGTGTGTGTGTGTGTGTGTGTGTGTGTGTGTGTGTGTGTGTGTTGCATGTTGAAGAGTTAGAAAGTTGAACAATTTAAATTTTTGAATTAGTCCATCAATTGTAATGTTTTATAGTAGGAAAAAGTCTTAATTAGCCTTTGTCAATCCTCTGGTCCTGGGAACAGCTTGCTGTTTGTTTACACCACACACCTGAAAGGAAGAATCTCTTCATGGGTTCAGGGCGGCCTGAACCCCTCTGCCTTAGAAAGCGACAAGGATCCAGAACAGGGAGACTGGGGCGGGGGGAGATGAGGAGTGTGCTGAGCTGTTCCGGTGAAACAGAATGAACTACACCAAGGGTCCCAAAGGCTTCGCTGTTTTCCTTCCGTTTCACTTCAAGCTATATTGGCTTAAAATTGGGAAATCAGCATTGCTGTAATAAATCACAGCACAAGGATTCACTTGGCCATAGAACCGGAATATGATCTGTGCAGTCTCCCATCATGGGAGGAAGCCCTTAGCCCTACAGAGGCTCGGGACATAGGCCCTGGCCTCTCCAAGCTTTCCAATCTCAGACCCACCAGACCTAAGTGATGCTGGGATCCTAAGCAAATGGCTTCACTACTCTGTGCCTCAGTTTCCCTATCTTGCAAGAAGAAAAACTATAAGGAGCATGATGCCTTCCTGTGCGTGGGAGGATACACGAAGGTGACATGAACATCAGCCGCTCTACATGGGGGCTTGAGTATCTGTGGATCTGAGTGTTCATAGGGGTCCTCAGGAAGTCCCTATGCATGCCATGGGATGCTGAGGGGACCCTTTCAAAGACTGAATGAAGAGGCTGTGCGAAGTACTGAGCCCAGGGTCAATGTCACTGTGCTCCTGTGTTGGCAAGGTTCGGCCAGGCCACAGTGACAAAGAGCCACAGCGTCTCCAGAGCTGACACAGCAAAGCCCGAGTCCAGCTGTGAGTCCAGGTGGCTGTCCTGGACAGCCATCTTTCCTGAGGCAATTTGCCATCTGGACCACAGATAAAGCAGCATGGATCTTACAACAGCTCTCCATACTTCCGCCCAGGTGGGTCGGCTGACACTTCCGCTCACAGCCCATTGGCCAGGCTTAGTGATATGACCCTCATCTGGCCATAGGGGCTAAGAGGTGGGCGTGTAGCTGGGACGTCAGTGTGCACCTATCTGTGCCACCTTCTGGCCCCTTCGGTCAGCCCCCTTTGCCCCTCTAAGCCCAGTTCCCCTCATCTATTAGCCCAGGTACTTCCTGTCCAACCACAGTGGGTCAGAGTCCCATAAGATCAAAATTGTGAAAATTAAGCTAATGTTACAGGCTTGCCTTCTCACTGAGCCAAAGGCAGGTTGCATTCTCTGGGATTTTTATGAGTCTGACTCCCCAAATCTCATTCCCATTCATCTTCCCTCAGCCTTTGTCATCCTTTTGGCCTCAGGTCATTAAGGTCATTTATCAGTAGCCCTTGTGACCTAGTTTTGAAACAGCATGCTGGGTGATACGTCCTGCCTAAAAAACGAGACATGGAAAGGTCAGCAGGGGTGACAGGGGGCCCAGGGAGCCCTTCTTCTAGCAGCCAGAAGCTCAGGTGCTAAGTCACACTAGAGAGGGATGTATAAGAGCATACGTGTGCGCAAGTGTGTGTGTACATGAGCGTTTATATGTATGCGTGCTGTGAGGCTTCTCCATGTGTGTGGCTACATACCCAATGCAAGCTCAGGGGACAGCCCAGATGAATAGGATGTTAGGCACGGAGAGGGGACATCAGGCTAGACCTCAGATGCCACGGAAGTAGTAAGTAATGTAATAGTTAAGGGTAGCTGGGTAGAGAGAAAATAGACACTGTCCTGTGCAGACAGAGTTGGCACTGTCCTGTGCAGGCAAGGAGAATGAGTTCTCTGTTCCTAACCTCAGAGGGGCTGTCCTGAGCTGGAGGAAAAGGCCCCAAGGACAGAGTGGAGGAAAAGCAACTGGATCCAGATTCAGCTTAGGTGGAGAAGAATGTTTCTTCTGAGTCCTGCCTAATGGTAGGTCAACCAGGCTGCCTTAGGAGGTAGTGAGCTCCTCACCACTAGAGGTATGCAAAGAAAGGTTGGGGGAGCCCTGGAGGGTTCTGCTCTGAGGTGCAGTGCCGACTTCTAGACCATTCCCTGCGGTATGCATAACTCCTTCTTATGCTCTCTGCTCACCATTCCTTGCCGAAGGGCATGGGAGAGACGAGGGGGGAGCAGCTTCGTGCTCTACCCGGGGAGCTCCAGGCCATCCCTAGTGGCTCCAGCAGCCGTGTGGAGCAGGCAACCCCAGCCGGCCCAGAACAGCGAGCCGCAGCGTGGAGTAGGAAGAGGTGCACACTCCGTGGCCTCTGGCCACACGGGGATCCCCACTTCCACCCAATGTGGCAGCAGCCACAGCAGCTATTTTTGAAACCGTTCTCTGCAGCGGTACACTTTTGGGGCTCCCAGGATGATGCCTCGTGGAATGACAAGAGGAAAATCAAATGCCTGCATTGTTCTCGCCTGTGTTACCACGGGCCTGTGTGTCTCCTGGCTTTGTCGTCTTTTGTCTCCTCGTGTTCTTACTGAAATGCTCAGAACAACCCTCTAGCAGGTGGTGCCAACATTTCTCCAAAGACAAGCAAGCATGCAGCGGTCCTGGCGCGGCAGCCCTGGTCCCGTACGCCAGCCCGCCGGTACACCAGGGCCCCACGCGGATTGCAGGCTGCTGTTAGCCACAGGCAAACCATCGATTTGGAGCAGAAGCAGGGGTTAGGAGAGGGGACAACCAGACTCAGCACCCTTCTTTTCTCCTTGGTGAGCAGGAATGCCCATGGAATGCAAGGAAGGCCTCAGGTGTCAGCTGTGTGACCTTGGCTGAGGTCCATCGGGCTCTGGGCTCAGTGCTTTCCTGGTTAGAGTGGGACCAACGCTAATAATGGCTATGGAATCACCAGGGTGGGTGGCAGAGCAGTGAACTGAGACTTATAAGACGGCGCTTACACACAGCAGGAGTAGAGCGGCCCGGCCCTGTCCTGGTCCCCTGGCACAGTGTCCTGACTGAAAGCCACTTCACACCCTACTTCTGTCACTTCCCTGCTCACGCTAGGCTGGGCTGGAACTTGACAGCCGGCGTGGTCTGGAAGTAGCCAGGTCCAGCCCTCAGTGAGAAGGTGATGTGACTGCATGGCCAGGTCCTGGCCGAGCTGTGTGCCCCCACTGCCTCAAGGTCAAAGGCTGGGCAGGAGAGAGCCCAGCCCTGCCAACTCTGGGGCAGGAAAGCCTGGACACAGCCCTCTGAGAGCTTGTCTCACTTTTGGGGACCCAGATGTCACCTAAAGTCAGAGGCAATTGTCCCCTCAGAGACCTTGTAACCTAAGGGGTCAGCAGAGCAGGAGGTAAATATGGAGAAGAAGGGCTACCTCTGGTCAGGAGGAGGGGTTCCCATCCTCCCCAGAGTCATAAGCACAAAGAACAAAGTATTGCACAGGGTAGTGCCAGAAGCTACAGAGGCTACTCTGGCTGCGGGTGCATGGAAAATGCCAGGCAGAGAGCACCATGCTGGGACACTTGAGACTTCCTCCCGGCGCGCCACACTGTGTTGGTGTGTTAGTTGGGTACCCTGTGTTAGAGCAGAGGTTTGCAGAGCCTGTGATGCTGGTGCTAGGGCCAGCTCTGTCCATCACTACGCCTCTGTGACCTGGAGCTTGTCACTCAGTCTCCCTGAGCCTCACAGTGTCCTCTAGCACAGGAGGTGTCCTGGAGCCAAGTCCAGGCAGGATGATGGAGTAATAAAGTGGGCTGGTCACGTGGCACACTTGGTGCAGAATCTGGCCAAGAGCAAGTGGTCTGTCAGTGCGGGGATTAGCAGGAGGAAGGACAAGCGGTGGGGACAGAGGAGAGCGAAGCACAGGTTCTTCTGACGTCACATTTCCAGAGGCAGGCAGGCATTCGCCACTGTGGGAAGGAAGGGCCTGGAGAGCAGCTGTGCATGCCACAGCGCCTGGAGAATGGAGAGGAAAGACCCAACCCTGAGTCAATCTGAGCCAGGGGATGTGGTTGGATGGGTAATGGGACCATCACAGAGGCAGACAAGAGGATTAGGAACTTTCCTGCAGTGTGGAAGCCATTGGTGTGGATGGAGGAGCCAGGTGGTGAGGGATGGTGAGAAGTGACCGGGTACTAAAGGCCCTAGGAGCCTGGGGCAAGAAAGAGTTGCCAGGAGCCAGACCTCAACCCAGGTTTGTGCATGCCCCACCCCATGTAGCTGGTTGGTGAGGGACTAGGTGGGCATGAAGGACCAGAAGGACTAGGGAGACCCAAGAGTCCAGGTCTCACCTGGTGGACACTGACAGTGGCCACTCTTGAACTAGCAAATCCTAGAGCATTGGCAGATTGAAGGGAAAGGATACTGAGCTCATCTTGGCAAATGGTAGGCTAGAGGGGTGTCCGTAGGCAGACGTGGGGCGGGATGTAAGTGCAGATCCCTGAGATGGACCCGGAGAGGGAAGGGCAAGGGCAGGTAAGCAGAAGCTGGGAGACCTGTAATGATCAAAGGGACCACTAGGAGCACTCACCGCTTAGTGGAGCATCAGAGCCCACCAGTGTGCACAGACCTGGGCGTGGAGTGGCAGGGGGCAAAGGTCACAGGCTGCTCCGTCTCAGGAGCTCGGGGACAGGCGAGAAGGCACAGAGACCGGAAAGGGGGAGTTCTGGACCCACACTAGCCTCGCCTCTCAGAGGGGACAGGAGTGACAGTGAGGCGGGTCTGAGGTGATCTCAGAAGCAAATAGCTTGCTGTTTTCCTCCCTTTGGTCATGTTCTGTCAGCGCTGGGCACAAGACAAATGGCCGCTCCTTGTCATGCCACCTGCGCCCAAGACTTTGGTGACGTCACCTCGGCTGGTGCCGTGTGGGATCAGGGTCTGAGGAGCCGGTGTTTTTCCTCATTCCTGCACTCTCTCTCTCTGTCTCCAGCTGAGGTTCTGTAGTGTCCCTGGTCTCCAGCTGTTTGTCCTTGGCTCACAGAAGGTGAGCTAGAAGGAGACTCAGGAGTCCCCTGAAGGCACCATCCTGAGGCCAAACCACAGGGCCAGGTGTCTGCGGCCTGCTGGGAGCTGCTGCCTTGGAGGCCCCAATGCGGCCTTTATAGGGCTTTGGAGGAAATGGACTTGCTTTCCCAAGGTCAGCAGGAACACTTTCCACTCAATATTGTCACTTCAGGTGACCATGTCGATAGTTACATTGCCCACGTCAGCAGAGAACCTCCTAGGAAGGTTTGCCTCCAGCCCCAAGACCAAGGCTGGGAATCCTGAGTCTGCCCATCTGCCTTTCCTGATGGCCCCTGGGCCAGTTCCTGCTCACTGTCCCAGCACCCCTTAGACCCTCAAGCACTCACTGGATATTGGTAGACTCTGCTGAATGCATGTCCACAGAGGGCAGTGTTCCTGAAGGGACTTCCTTCCAGCTTCCGGTGCAGCAGACTGTCCCCAGCACTTCCTACCTCAGGTGCCTGTCTGTTTCCCATCCACAGACTTCCATCTCTGCCTGCTCACACCAGGTTCTGGCACTTAGTGGAAGAAAAGCTCCTAAGAGCCGGCGAGACAGCTCAGTTGGTCAAGGGCCTGCCGAGTAAGCATGAGGACATGGATCCAACCCCTAGAACCCATGTTTAAAAAACAGCAACAGCAAAGCTGGGCGGTGATGGCGCACGCCTTCAATCGCAGCACTCAGGAGGCAGAGACAGGAGGATCTATGAGTTTGAGGCCAGCCTGGGCTACAGAGTGAGTCCCAGGACAGCCATGGCTACACAGAGAAACCCTGTCTTGGAAACAAAGCCAGGTATTCAGTGCCTGTAATCCAGAGCTGGGGAGACAGAAACAAGAGAGTCCCCAGGGTTCGCTGGCCACTCAGCCCAACTGGCAAGTTCCAGGACAAATGAGAGATCCGTTGTCAAAAGCCAAGCTTCTCCTCTGGCCTCCACACCTCCACACGCATGTGCAGATATGTGCGCATGCAGCACACATACACTCACACACACACACACACAGAGACCCAAAGGTTCCTTCAGGCTTGCTCTTGACTCTGAGACATGAGTGGAGACATTAGTTCCCATGAAGGCTGCATTTGAAGGGCAAGCAGCCCACCCTCACTACGGCAGTGCCAAGCCAAGGCTGCCCCAAGCCAAGGTTACCCCATGCTGCCGAGGGCCTTGTGTATTCCAAAGCAAGCTGGAAATACGTGTTCCGTTTTAATCCCTGGAGTTTTACCCACTGGTGATGAGGCCTAACAACGTTAGCCATGGTGCAAGTGAGGTAACGCATGTCTGAAGGCTACAAGTCACCCACGGCCACCAATCTATCTCCTCCTCTGGAGCATAAGGGCTACCTCTACAAGCCCCTTCCCTCCCATTCCTGGTTGCTAGGCCATCCTTGCACTTGTGGTGAGGGTAGGGTGGGGATTCTGAGTGCAAGACACTGGTCTCCCCTGACTTAGCAAGCTTGCCGAAAAGTGTTTATTGTCACCACCCTTGTGTCAGGCCCTGCAGACCCCCAGGAGACAACCAACCCACAGCCCCCCCCCCCGTGAAACCCCCCCTTGAGGAGCACCGGTTGGCTTGGAATCAGTGGCTGTAGCAAGGGGGTCTTTTGCCTCCCGGGATGGGAGGCTGGCAGGAGGCGCACAGGTGCACATCGGCTCTCTCCCTGAGAACAGAGCAGGAATGTGAAAGGGATGTGAACAGCAGTTAAGATTTCGCACGTGCTCCGTGGGCAGGCTCTCCGGCCTAGACTTGGCCTCCGTCTTGTTGTCTCTCTTGCTGTATCCCCTCACACAAGTGTCTTGTCCACGCTGATCTACATGGACATAAAACTCCTATTCCACTGGGAGGTGGTGGCGCACACCTTTAATCCCAGCACTCAGGAGGCAGAGCCAGAACTCTGTGAGTTCGAGGCCAGCCTGGTCTACAGTGTGAGATCCAGGACAGGCACCAAAAAAAAAAAAAAAAAAAAAAAAAAAAAAAAAAAAAAAAAAAAAAACCTCCTATTCCTTGCCACACTGCCCTGAGGTCAATCCAAGAGAGCTTGTTATATGAAAGCCTGCAGCAGCTGCAAAGGGCTGAAATAACAGGACACATGGCTACACTGTCAACCTCAATCCCTCCACAGCTGTGGCCCTTACAGAGCTTTGGAATGTCCACTGACTGCGTGGTCATACCACTGAGAGTGGAGAGGTCCTTCCACGGCCCCCACTGTCCCCGCTCACATCCCCTGGTTGTCAATGCCTTCCCTCACTGCTTTCTGGACACAGCTCAATGGTCCAGCCTCTGCCTTTGCCCAGGCTATTCCCACCAGCACATAGGACAGAGGCCAGAACATTGTGCCAATAGTTGCCGTGAGTCCTCAGTTTCTCCAATATGAAAAGAAGAACTAGATTCATGCATAAGCTTCTTAGTGTTTGCAAACTGAGTCAAGGGAAGAGAGCAGCTGTCGAGAGACTAAAGGACACCACGGTATTTAGTGCTTAGAGCCCTGGGTACCCTGCAGAGCACAGGTACCCTCTCACCATAGAGAGCTGCACTCTGTCCCCACAAAGGAAAAGCTGCCAGAAGTGCCCTCAAGAGGACCTGGGGATGATGTCATACTTCCCTGTCTGACCTGTGATGGGGGGGGGGGAGGTAGACTTGCAATCAAAATGTTAAAAAAGGAATTCTTCCAGGCAGTGATGGTGTACTCCTTTAATCCCAGTACCCAGGAAGCAGAGGCAGGTGGATCTCTGTGAGTTCCAGGCCAGCCTGGTCTGCAGAGTGAGTTCCAGGACAGCCAGGACTACACAGAGAAATCCTGTCTAAAAAAAAAAAAATCAAAGAAGAAGAAGAAGGAGAGAGGAAGGAAGGAAGGAAGGAAGGAAGGAAGGAAGGAAGGAAGGAAGGAAGGAAGGAAGGAAGGAAGGAAAGAAGGAAAGAAAGAAAGAAAGAAAGAAAGAAAGAAAGAAAGAAAGAAAGAAAGAAAGAAAGAAAGAAAGAAAGAAAGAAAGAAAGAAAGAAAGAAAGAAAAGGAATTCTTCTTACCTGAAGTGACAGCTTCTGGCCTTACTGCTTCCAAGATGTGGGGCTGCTGCTGAGATAAGCAGCCTAGCCCCTGAGGCTTCCTGGCTCCAGCACTCTGAAACTCTCTGCAGTTGAAGATAATAATGACAGTTGGCACATCAGGAGGCCTCTCAGCTTCTGTAGGTGGTAAACATACCTGTTAGTCTCCTCCCTTCAACTCCTTGCTAGCCCTGGGAGTCTGCAGGTGAGGAAGCCAGGGCTCAGAGAGGCTTAGAACTGTACCAAAGTCACACAGCTACAGAGTGACAGAGTCCATGCTCTCTCTCTCTACCCAGGCTTTCTTGCTGGGGTCCTCCACCTTCCTCAAAAGAGGCAGTGTTGACTCCTCTGCCCCAGGAAAAACAAAAGGCATCTTAAGGCACTGAAAATAAATCCCCAAAAAGTTACATGCTCACCAGCACGCGCACACACACACACACACACACACACACACACACACACACACACACATCTATACATACTCATAGCAAGAAGAAAACCTACCAATTTTACCATGTGTTTTAAAAATTGAGTTTGCCCTTTGAGATACGAGGTAGGAACGACCCACAAAGGAAGCTTTCTGCAAGGCAGCTGTGGAGAGCTGGTCACCGGGAGGGAGGGTCTGGAGAGCTGGTCACCGGGAGGGAGGGTCTGGAGAGCTGGTCACAGGGAGGGAGGGTCTGGAGAGCTGGTCACAGGGAGGGAGGGTCTGGAGAGCTGGTCACAGGGAGGAAGGGTCCCTCTTTCCAAGGAGCAAGCTACCCACTGGAGCAGCAAGGTGGAAGGTCTGAGGAAACCGTGCGTGGCACACATCAGGCTCCCCAACCCACACCTTTCCGCCTCCCAGACCCAAATCCTAACCCAGGCCCACCCGCCCAGCCCCCTACCGAGACACACAGAAGTCCTGGATGCCAAGTCTGCTGCAGCGTCGGAGCTGTGCCATGGCTCCCCTGTGCCTAGACTTTATTCTCTGTGTCACAGGTGTGCAGGGGACAAAGGGGATATCCATTTTTGCTGTTGTTGTTTTAAGATTTATTTTATTGTTTAACTACAAGTATGCGAACTTGTGTGAGTGCATGTGCCAGCAGAGGCCAGAAGGGGGCATCCGATTCCTAGGAACTGGAATTTTAGACGGTTGAGAGCTGCCATGTGAGTGCTAGGATTCGAACTCTGGTCCTCCTCAAGAGCAGCTGATGAGTGCTCTTGACCACTGAGCCATCTCTCCAGCCCCAGGATTCTCATTTTTAACCAAAGAACGTCTAACCTTAGACCCAGTCTCCCCTCATTGTTCATTCCTTTGCCAAGGCCTTCGAGATGGCTCAGTGGGTAAATATACTCGGCACGCTGACCAGCCTGACTGCCTGAGTCTAATCCGACATGGTGGAAGGAGCTCCCCCTCCCCCAGGGTTGTCCTCTGACCTCCACGTGCATTCACACACATACGGAGTAATATTTTATTGTGTTCTCATTTGAACCCTTTAGAGGTCGTGTGGTCCCCAGAGCCGACCCGAGCCAGCAGCAATCCCAGACCAAGCGCTGCTTAGAAAGCTAACCCTCCCGAGCCCAGCAGACCCATGCACCTATGCCGACACTGTCCCAAGCTCCTGGCAGGCCTGCGCTGGCCCTGCTTGTCACATGCACCCACCCTGGCTCCTTCGGTTCCAACACATGCCCAAGTCCTGGCCACGTCAGGTGCTCCCACTTGTTCAACCCTGGGTTTTGGGGATCCCACATTACATCAGCACTTCAGAAGAGCCTCTCCAGAGCTGACCTGAGACAGGCCTCCCATCTGAGCTTCCCACAGGACATTGGGGTTCTTTGGGGGAACACCTGTTACCTCTGCTAGTCACGGCAGTGCTAGCTGGGCTGACTGGCATCAGAGTGGTGTTGGACACCCAGTGTCTAGTGACCGCATGGTGTTCAGCAGGCACCTGGGAGATACAGGAAGAGTTATGTTGAAGAAGTAAATGATGGACAAGGATAACCGTCCTCCAGTGATCCAGCTCACGTTCACCATGCTGTGAACTGACTGGTGAGGGTGAGGGTGCTGGGATATAGCAAGTGTGAGCACAAGAACTCACCTCCAGCACCCAGGTAAAAAGGCAGGCCTAGGGATCACGTGCTTGTAACCTCAGGGGAGGTGGAGACAGACAAACTCCTGAGGCTCCCTGGCCAGCCAGCTTAGCCTAACTGACAAGTCCCAGGTCCCACTGAGAGACAAGAGACCCTTTCTCAGAAAGTGGCTGGATCCTGAGGAACAACATCCAAGACAGACTTCTGGCCCCTGTGCCTGCTGGCACACACAGGAACACACACACACACACACACACACACACCAATAAGGGGTTCCCTTTGCAGCTGGGGTATTAAGGCCTGAAAAGGGGCTTGCCAAAGTTCTCCCAATAAGACTGTAGCAGGACCAAGGTCTTTGTGGTTTCAGGCCTGCGTGGGTGGACCCAGGCCCTGACCTCCTGCCCACATGTGCGTCCTGACAATGCGGGATGTGCCCAGGGGCCGCTGACCTACATTGTCAGGAACTGCATCCTGCAGAGTCTCTGGCCAGCTGCTCTCCTTCCCAGGCACAGATGAGGTTGGCTTTCCCAGGCAGCTTGTGTATACCTCCCGCTGAGCAGTGCTGGACCAGGAGCCAACATGTCCTACCCTTTGGCCAACCCTAGCAGGTGTCCATCTCTCGGCTCAACACAGAGCCCTGCCAGGCAGGCAAGCATATCCTTAGCTTGGGTTCAGCCTTCTCAGAGTTCCAGGGCTTCTAAAAGCCTCTACTGAGTGCTCAACAGTGAAGTCATTCCCCGCTGGAGCACAAAACAGGTTCAGACCTACAGTCTCCTTAGAGTCTAACATGATGCTTAGGAGAAGCAGGGCCGTGTGGGTTAGGTTAGAAGGGCAAGCGGTGAGGTTGAGAGAAATACCGGACAGGCCTGGGTTTCATCTCATCCCTGTGACTTAGCAGCTGGAGAGCCTGGGCTAGTTACTTAGTTATTCCCTCCTCGGCATCCTGTCAAGTGAGCGTAAGATCTCCCTGCATTCTGAGAGTGGCGTTCTTCCTCTAGCAACCAGCAGAGGTGAGTCTTATCCTTACCATTGCTTATCCATTGCCATTGCATGAGAGGAAGCCGGTGCACAGCCCTGGGAGGCCACCTCTCACGCAAGCCACCCAGTCCTGAATGGAGGACCTGTGAGAGAAGGACCCTCATCTGTCCTGCTTGCAGTGACATTCCTGTGTCCATAGCAGTACCTGGAAAATGAGGATGCTTTAGCAGTTATGTATGTATGTATGGATGGATGGATGGATGGATGGATGGATGAGGGGGTGAGGGGTGGATGGATAAATTCCTGACTGATTGCCAGGTGAGAAAAATGGAAGGAAGAAAACTAGAGAATCTAGCCGATTGCAAGTCTTTACAGCCAGTCATCCCAAGCAAGAGCAGCACTGTTAAATGCAGTCCTTGGGAGAGAGGCAGGCCTGGAGTCCAGGCCCAGGCCCTGGGCTGGCTGTGTGGACAGCCCACAGTGAGGTGAGCCCAGGGCAGGGCCCATCCCCCAGCAGCCCTTCATAGCTGCCCTGGAAGCTGAGGGGTGGCTCTATCACAATGCTTGGACATCTGGCCTCAGTGACCTCTGGTAGGGCCGGTAGGTACTTCCCTTGGTAGCAGGGAAGGCCTCTGACAGCTTCCCCATTTTCAGCCTCACTGAACTGGTGATGCTGAGTTCCCAGGAGCGGGTAGGTTACTCCACAGCATGCCACACAGTTCTTTGGTGACCTCTAGTGGCCGTTTGGTGCACAACAACGATACCTCAAAAGTGCTCTGGTGGTGCTGGGCGGCAGTGACACACGGGCAGTGACACACGCCTTTAATCCCAGCAAAGCCAGGTGAATCCCAGAGGCCAGCCTGGTCTACAGAGCGAGATCCAGGACAGGCACCAAAACTACACAGAGAAACCCTGTCTCAAAAAAAAAGTGCTCTGGTGGCAACTCTCCCTCCCCCCAGATGTGACTTCAAAGTCTACTGTGGACCCAAGTCCGACACAGGATCCGATTAACCCAACAATAGCTTGCTTAGCTTGCTTTGGACTCAGTACCAGGGTCCCTTGACTGTATTCAAAGATTCCTATCATCCCCTAGCCTCACAAGGACAGGAACTCTGACGTCTGTCAGTGGTTGTCACTGCTGACCTTGGGAACAAGTCCATTCTGTCTCCTTAATTAAACCAGGAAACTTATCAGGAAACCACCACCCACAATGAATGCATCCCAGCCACTGACGGTGTCCTGGAGGGTCATCTCCAGCCCAGGCCACTCTGACTTTGTATTCTGGAGGTCACCTCAGGAACCTCCTGTCCCTTCTAGCACCCCTGCTCACATATGGACTCCAACCCTGTGGACTCAACTTGGCACAGCTAAGGGCATAGAGCCCAAGAGAGCATGCAGCTGAGCAATCTGAAGATCAGATGGCCTCAGCCCACAGACCCCAACCTCTTCCTGCTTCCATATGGGAACACCATCTTTTCTCACCCACAGCAACCCAGGCAGTGCCCACCTGCAAGCCAGACCTAGAGAGCAGCCAGGTGAGGGAGGGTTTCTAGTCTTGCTTGCCTTCCATATCCGTGGGCCCCTTCAAGGTGTCCCTTTTCCCATGATTGACCCTGGGTGTGCCAAGCACACCTTCAGAAGAACATAGCAGCCTGAACACCTTTCTTTGACAATATGCTTTCAGGGGACCCACTGGACTGGCAAACAGATTTGCTAAGAAAGGTTGGCTTTACTTAGTAAGTTTCTTGTTGGTACCTATCAGTGAATGGATTTTGAAGCTGTATTGTGGGACCAAGCAAGTAAGTAAATATGGTGACTTGGCTGGAAATCAGAGATCTCATTTGGAGAAGAGAGATGAAATTAGGGAATGGGAGAGGCAAAGGAGATCTCCGAGGTGTAGCTTCATCTGTAAAATAGATGAACAGATATGGAATAGATGGTGGAGGGGTTAAATAGATGATAGATAGATAGGCAATGGTAGATACATGGATGATAGATAGATGACTGGTAGATGGTAGATAAAGGATTCATAGATGATAGGCAAATGATATGTAGAGGGTAGATGATTGATAGATAGGTAAATAGACAAATAATTGATAGATGCTTAAATAATAGAGAAAGATAGATGATAAATAGATGCTAGAAAAGTGACAGATATTGATACTTAATAGATAAGACTGATAGATGATATATGCATGCATGCATACAGACAGACAGACATAGGACTAAAAGTAATGATTCCCTAAGACAGTGCGCTCACAAACTTCTCAGATGTTACTTTCTAAACACCATTGCACTGAAAAGAAAAATAACCGATTTCAATGCCAGGGCAAGGAAAATGCCAGGGGAGCTGAGAACATCCTGTGCCAAGAAACATGAAAGTCTTCAAAAAATAAAGATGACAGGAACATGTGGGAGAAAGCATCAGAGGCAACATGAAGGCGGTTTCCACTGGCCAAATCTGCATAAACTTGAGTCAAAATGCATAATGATAGCAATGGGTTGTAGGATGCTGGATTTAAAAGAACTCATGAGGCCATAAATAACAGGAAAGAAAGAAAGTGCTGTTTTGCAGCAGGATGTGGTATGTCCAGATGGGGTGACAGTTAGCAAATCCCTGGTTGGCAGTTCCCAAAGTCACTAGCCCTGAGCTAATGTCTGTGGGAAACAGGATCTTCACAGGGTCTCACAGTGGCTCCAACAGATGACCCCTTAATCACAAAGGGGAAAATGGTACCTTTCAAGTGGTGAAACCACCACAGCCACGTGAGCACAGTTAATATCACCAGTCATTGGACAAAGTGCTTACTTATGCCCTGAGGTGACATGCAGAGGGGACATCTCTTATGCAGGATACCTGTCCAGCATGCATAACCTGAAGCCAGTCATGACAACAACCAGCAAATCCACATCAAGAGATACTTAACAACAGTTAACAGTTAACCAGGCTGAATTCCACAGAAATACAGATAAAATGAAAGACCAACGTGGTCTGGGGCATTGTTTGAGACTAAAGCAAGCTAGAGAGACTCAAGAAAATGCAGTGCACTGGTCCTGGGGTGAATCCTGCTTTGGGGAAAAATGCAAGATGCAAAATGCCTTAAAGGACACATTGGACCCACTGTTGAAATGAGAAGATGGCTAACAGAATAAACAGTGTCTCTGTTCGTTCGAAAGGATACACGTGCTAGAGAGTGTCCTCACTCTTAGCAAACACACACTGGGATCTCTAAGAGTGGAGAGTTAGTGTCTGCAGCTTGTCCAGGATAGCTTGTGCTAGTCCCTAGCATCTCTTTGGAAACAGCACTGTCAAAGAGCATCAGCAAACGCCACACATCTCTGACCCATCTTGGGATTGGCTGCCTGGAGTAGGTACCCACCTCTTGTCCAATCAGCTTTGGCCCAGGCTGTGCCATATGATATATAACATGGCTGCCATCATGGCTTCTTCAATGTATGTGTTCCTAGAAGGGCTTGTAGTGGGCCCTATGTATGGTTGGGCCAATCTATTCTGTAACTCCAGCTGCCCAAGCTCACTCCAGAGAGTCCTCCAGACCCCCCTGCCCAACTTATAGCCAGTTCTCTCACTTGCTCTTTCAACAAGCCTTACACATACCTCTTCTGGGCTGAGTTGTTGCTGGAATTTTCTTACTGTAATATTTTTATTAATTCTTTGAGAATTTCATACAATATGTTTTGATCGTATTCCACACACACACACATTCTTCCCCCTAACTCCTCCCATATCCACCCCATCTTCCTACTTTCCCTAATTTTGTGTCCCTCCCCCTCTTTACATAACCACAGAATCCCGTTTGTGCTGGCCATATGCTCCTGGGGGTGGAGCCAGCCACCGGTACACAGCCCACCTCCCAGGGACCACACCCTTAAAGAAAACTGCCTCTCTGTCCCCCAGAAGCCATCAGTTGTCCTTAGCTCCTCGGTACAAATACGGAACACTGCAGGGATTTGCTTGTCGTTGAGCAGGGGCCATGCTAATCCCATCTGTACCGTTCCAGTTGTAATATCGGTGCTGCCGAAGCCGACACTGTTGCTAGAATTAAGAGTCAGAGCCTGGGCCCTGACAGCCCCCATAAAGCAGGTGTGGCCATTTCTTCTTAATAAGGCAATTAAACAAGCACTAGTTTAAAAAAAAAAAAAAAAAAAAAAGATAGAAAAGGGCAATTATTCAACACAGGCACGTTGGGAGGGGGACGAGGAGATCCTGTGAGCCCCTCCCGAGTCATCCTTGGGTCCTCATGTGAAATTTAGGTTTAAGGAGAGGGCCAGAGGAAGACTCAGCAAGGGGGTTCTGGTCAAGGTGTGTGCAAGACCATCCTCAGGCCACCCTTGTCTGGGCTCCGGTCAGTCCTGCATGACAAGCTGTGAGTAATCTCTTTCCAGAGACAAGCTCTCCGGCTGGCTGGCAGCGGATGTCAGTGAGATTCCCAGGGGAAATTCCAATGTCTTGGGGTGCCTTGTTTCCGAGAGGCAGAAGGGGCACAAGGATCTTCCGAATAGTCTTCCTTTCTGTCAGGAGGGTTCAGGGTCTTGTTAGAGCCTTGGGACACAGCACTGACTCAGCCCTTTCCCTCAGCACCTCTGTCTCAAGTTGGCCAGGCGGGAAGAAGCCTCAGGACCAGGGTTCAGGCTTGAGTTACAGCCATCAAGCAGAACGCAGCTGGTGCTAGCTGGCCGCTTCTTCCCACCATGGGAATGCAAAGATCTCCCGACACATCGCTGCTTGTGGAGCATGGGAGGAAAGGGGGCCTTGGCTGGGGACTCTGCTACTGGAAGACGGCCAGTCCATCCCTGGGGTTTTTGTTTTCTCTTTTATGCAGCCGGACCCAGCAGGCCGGGACATCTCCATCCGCCCACTGCTGGAACACTGCGAAAACACCCACATGACCATCTGGCTCGGCATCGTCTACGCCTACAAGGGGCTCCTCATGGTAGGTGCCAGGCAGGAGGCAGAGTTTGGGGATGCTTCCTTGCCGGGCCTGTTTCTCCTAGGGGCCTCCACAACATGAAAATAAACAGAGCAATCCCCCATATGACTAAGGCCCTAGTCTCCGAGGGGCCTGGTCTCAGACCCTGCCACAGCCCTGGGAGACAGGCAGAAAGGATGTCCCAGTTTCCCTCCTGAGGCAAGGCTGTGTTGCCTCTGCAGGCTCTAAGGAGGAGCCCTTCCAGGACTCCTCCGGTGATGGTGCCTCCAGACAGTCCCTAACTTGTGATTGGTGGCCTGTCTCTAACTCCTTCGCCTCTTCTCTCTTAGCCCTTATCATTGGATATAGGGACCAATTAGATGATCTCTAATTCCACTCACAGATCCCTAATTGTACCTCCAAAGACTCCCTACCCCACCCACCACACACACCACCACCAATAAGGCCACATTCACCACTTCCATGGATCTGGATGTGGATATACCTGTGAGGGCCACTACAGATCATAGATGGGTCGTGTTGCAAGAAAGTTCTTCCTAGCCTCAGCTCAGTGCCCGTGAGTCCTCATGCCACTCCTTGAAGGTCTAAAGAACTTATGACACTATTCCCTCCTGATGGTGACACTCCTCAGAGACCTGCAGCCAACCACCAGGCTGCCCGTGCTGTACGGACTCTCTGCTGGCTTGGTCATCCTGATCAGAGCTACAGTCTTAGGCACCCATCAAGACCTATCACTCACCACCATGGGCCCCACCCAGGCAGGTCCCTGCATCTGGCCCATCCTGTGCCTCTTCCTCTGAGAGGTGACATGGCCTCTGGGGACTGAAGGGATCATGCACGAAGGACCCGTACAGCTCAGACTTCAGTGGGCGGTGGCTTCCTTCCCTCACCTGGGTGTCTGCTTTCCAAGGCTGCCATTTCCCAGCAAAGGGATTTGAGGAGCCCATCAGCACAGTGTGGGGACACAAACCTGTGATCAATCAGCCACCCACCCTCCATAAACCAATTAGAACAGCCAAATCTATGTGAAGAGCCGAAAGGGGAGATTTTCCAGGTGAAAGCATTGGGAAGAGGGAGAAAGAAATCCAGTGAGACTCTGTCCTCCCCAGTTCTAAGTCCATCTCCAAGATCTGGAAGACAGGTTAAGGTTTAAGAAGTTGTGTACACCTAAGCAGTCCCGGTCAAGCTGTGGTCCTGCCCACCTTTGACCCACCCTTGCCTCTCCTGTGATCTGTCTGGTAAGTTCTAAATCTCTTTTCAATAGCAGTTTCCCTCTCAGGCTGGCCAGTGAGATTCCTTCTTCCCACTGAGATTCCTAGAGGAATTCTAGTTCCCTGAGGTCCATTGTTTCAATAGTCTGATAGTGAGGCTCACAAGTGTCTCTTTAGATCACACAGACCTCCATCCCTGCCTCAGCACTCAGGAAACTGAGGCAGTGGAATGGAGACTGCAAGGCCAGCCTGGGCTGTGGAACAAAACCCAGTCATATATATATGTATATATAGATAGAGAGAGAGAGAGAAATAAGATAATAGATCAGGCTGCTAGAGGTCACACTCAGAGAAAAGGATTGGGGTGGGAAGAGGAAACCACCACTGGAGAGTGAAGTACCATCCATCAGAGGAGCTCCTTTGGGACCATCCCATCTGTCCTCCTGTCTTAGGGTTTCTATTGGTGTGAAGAAACCATGACCATGGCAAGTCTTATAAGGAAAACATTTCATTGAAGGGGCTCACTTAACAGTTTCAGAGGTTCAGTTCATTGTGATCACGGCAGGAAGCATGGCAGCATGCAGGCAGACGTGGTGCTGGAGCTGAAGAGTGCTGCATCTTGCAGGCAACAGGAAGTTGACTGAGACACTGGGCGGTATCTTGAGCATAGGAAACCTCAAAGCCCACCCCCAACAGTGACACACTTCCTCCAGCAAGGCCACACCCACTCCAACAAGGCCACACCTCCCAATAGTGCCACTCCCTCTGAGCTTATGGGGGCCAGTTACATTCAAACCACCACACCCCACTATACCTCATCCAAACAGAGGCCCTGGGAGATGGGGTAACACCATCTCCCAGATGCTGCATGTGAGGCCTTGAGGTGACCTGTGCAGAGGCTCATGGCCAGTGACTCATAGAGATCATTCCAAATCCTCTGGCTTGTCCATCCTGCTTCTGCCCCGTGATGCCAAACTAAGTCACCCTCAGAAGGCAGGTCATCACAGGACGACATACGTGGTGTGCCCTCAGTTAGGAGGTGATACAAGTGGAAAAGGCCTTGGTGAGAAGGCCCCGGGACCCTGCACCTGCAGGAGTCTCAAGTCTCCCTTCTGCCCCCCTCACTACCACCCAGGGGTGCAGATGTGGCCTGCCCCTGTGGCCTACCTTCCCTCAGAGCACTGGGAGAGCTGAAGCATCCCCTCGGGCCTCTCTCCCGTCTACTTCTGTCCTGCATATTTCTGTAGGGAGATGTAATGTTTAGGAAGAAAACTGCACATGAGGGAGCCAAAAATAATGGCGATTAAAAATAGAGCCAGTTTCTCTCTCAGCAAGCACCCCTGCTCCAGAGGCGCTGAGATGGGGACACACGGTCTCATTGCCCCCACATCCATGCCCCCCCAGTCTAAGACGGCTGCTGAAGCACCACCCATCACAACCCACTCCACCTGTTATGAAGGAAGAAATGCAACTCCTTCCCCTTGAAGGGCGCAGCCCTGTGCACCACATCCCCTCTTCCAGGACATCGTCCAGCATCTGCCATGCGCCAGCTTCACTTCTAGGGAGGATGGGAAATGCTTGTGTTCTGGGTGGCTCTGCGCAGTAGGAATGAGAGAAGTTGAGTCACAGGGCACCTGCTTACTAGAAAAAATACTAGACCGGACTCTTCTGGGCTTCCATAAGCACAGTCCACTCCTGCCACTCCAGTACCGTGTGGCCGCTGTCTTTCCTCTCTGTACCTCAGTGATCTGCAGGGAGTGAGAAAGAACACCCAAGACCTTGTGTGAGGGCCCTTCCCCCACGGCCCCTCACAGGTCTCTGCAGGAGCCGTTGTGAGTGTGAAGGAGAACTGGAGGGCTCACACACACCCAGTCTGTACTCCCTCAGGATGCAACGTGGGGCCACACGTGAAGGCAGCTGGTGGCCACCTGAAGCTCCTGCAGTTTGCCGAGGAGTGAGAGGGGCCTCTGCCTGGTGATGACTCTCTCCCCTTCCTGTCCCCCATTCCAGTTGTTCGGTTGTTTCTTAGCGTGGGAAACACGCAACGTAAGCATCCCTGCCCTCAATGACAGCAAGTACATCGGGATGAGCGTGTACAACGTGGGGATCATGTGCATCATCGGGGCTGCCGTCTCCTTCCTGACGCGGGACCAGCCCAACGTGCAGTTCTGCATCGTGGCCCTGGTCATCATCTTCTGCAGCACAATCACTCTCTGCCTGGTGTTTGTGCCAAAGGTACCTGCCTCTGCCTCTGCCCATCACAAGGGGATTGCAGAACCCACCAGAGGGGGGGGGGAGGGGCATGCACACATGCTGGTGCGGGCGTGTGTGCGTGTGTGTGCATGTGCGCACACGCGTGTGTCTGTCTCTCTGTCTGTGTCTGTGTCTGTGTGTATACATGCATGAAAGTACATGTTGCAAGTAGAGGCCAGAGGACAACCTCCAGTATTAGTCAGGCTCCATCCACCTTATTTTTGAGACATGGTCTCTAACTGGCCTGAGGCCTACAGGATAGGCTTGGCTGGCTGGCCAGAGAGCTCCAGGGATCCAGCTGTCTCTGCCTTCCCAGCACTGGGTTGCAAGTGTGCGCATGCACCTCCATGACTGACTTTTGTCCCAGGAGAACTACCTTAATCTCCTCCAACTCATGCAAGCGTGAGATCTGAGTTCAATCATAAAGAAGTTATTAACAAGAACAAGGGGGCTGGAGAGATGGCTCAGTGGTTAAGAGCACCAGCTGTTCTTCCAAAGGACCCAGGTTCAATTCCCAGCACCCACATAGCACAGACATACATGCAGGCAAAACACCAATGCACATAAAATAAAATAAGTATTTAAAAAAAAAAAAAAAAAGAACAAAAACAAGCCCAAAGCTAGGCATGGTGGCGCACGCCTGTAATCCTAGCACGGGGGAGGCAGAGAAAGGAAGACCCTGGGGCTTGCTTACAGACAAAAATATATGCATGGGCCGATTGGTGGTGGCACACACCTTTAATCCCAGCACTCGAGAGGCAGAGGCAGGCGGATCTCTGTGAGTTCAAGGCCAGCCTGGTCTACAGAGCGAGTTCCAAGACAGCCAGAGCTGCACAGAGAAACCCTGTCTCAAAAAAAAAAAAAAAAAAAAAAAAAAAAAAAAAAAAAAAAAAAACCATATATACGCACATACAAATAGGCACACAGAAACGCACTATGCACATGGGGAAAAAATTAGAAAAGAAAGAGAAGAACAAGATTCCAGAAACTTCACAAACTCTCATCACCCCCAAATTATCAAACTATGAATGTTTACTTGGGTATTCATGTTGTTGATGTGTTTCCTGTTGTTCTTTCCAAATCACACTTTTAAAGTTTACTTCATGAGGGGCGGAGGGGGTACATGGGTGCCATAGCATGCATACTCCTGGAGTCAGTTCTCTCTTTCCTCCTTGTGGGTCCCGGGGATGGAACTCAAGCCCTCAGACTTGGTGGCCAGCACCTTTCCTCACTTGCTAGTCCTCGGTCTTCACTTTGGGTTTGTTTCTGTTTTTATTTTATTTATCGTATTGTTTTATGTGTATGATAATTTTGCATGTGTGTATGTATGTGCACCATGTGCATGGCTGGTGCCTTCAGAGGCCAGAAGCCCTGGGTCTGGAATTACAGGCGGTTGTGAACTGCCATGTGGGTGGTGGGAATCAAACCCAGATCCTCTGTAAGAGCAGTGAGTGTTCTTAACCACTGAGCCATCCTTCCACCCTGCTGGTCTTCGTTTTTGAAGGACTAGAAGCCTTGCCTCCAAAGACAAAACTGTAACCACAGCGATGCGTTCTTCTCCTTTGCCTCTTTAACTTAGCTTCCCATCCCTCATCTTTCCCCACACCCACGGCATCACTGAGGCAGGTCCATGGCTTTTGTGTACACTTGATCCCTTACTGCTGAACGTTACAATTATTGTAGGTTTTTTTTTGTTTATTTGTGTTTTTTGTTTATTTATTGAGACAGAGTTTCTCTTGTGTAGCCTTGGCTGTCCTGGAACTCGCTCTGTAGACCAGGCTGGCCTCGAAATCATAGAGATCCACCTGTGTCTGCCTCCTGAGTGCTGGGACTAAAGGCGTGCGCCACCACCGCCTGGCCTATTGGAGATTTTTTTTTTGAAGAACATTTTTTCTCTACGTAACACATGTTTCTTGTTTCCAATTATCTGCTGTAAACAGTCCTGGAAGAAATGTCACTGGTCAAAAGGAACAACCGATTTTAGTGGCGGCTCACATTTTACAGTGCAAGCACATCCAACCTTTGACATGGTGACTTGATGCTGTCATCCGCAACATTCATGCTCGAGAACCAATTTCTTAACTCAACTGAGTTTTGAAAAAAATCACACACAAAAAAATACACAGCTTCAAGTAAGCTTATGATTTTGTGTTGGGCGTCATCCATGGCCCTCCTCAGCCACATGTCACCTGTGGCTGTCACACCTGTCACACCAATCTGAGGACCAGCTCAAAGAGATATTTTGCAAGCATTATCTTTTGCAGCCGTGAAGAGGCCTTCACCTCTTAGGGACCCATGCCCCCTGACCTCAGTAGTCTCAAGGGTCAGGAAACCTTGGGGGAAAGTCACCCCTGATAGGGAAGCGTTGGCGGCAGAGGAGGAGAGAAAAGAGGTCCCTGGGGTGCCTGGGGTGCCTCCGTCCCCAGGCCTTCATTCCACCGGGGTTGACTTGAGGACGTATGTCCGCCTTGTCTAACTGTCCACTCCCCGCTCAAGTCCCAGGCCAGTGTCACCACTTGCCCGCCCGCACGCTAACACTCTCCATCCTGGAAAGTGTGCCAGATTCTCGAAACCTGCTCTGACTGAGTCGTTTGCTGTCACCTTTAACGGCATCTCGTTGATCCGGGCACAGAGGCCGAATTCCCAACGTTGAGCTGTGTTTCAGCCCTCTGGGGGCTCTTCTGGTACCCTGAGAACCCCGTCTTCTATCCAAACTGCCCTTTCCAATCCAGGCATGGTGGCACAGGCCTGTAATCCCAGCGTTTGGTAGATAGACACAGGAGGGCCAGAAGTTCAAGACCAGCCTGGGCTACATAGTAAATTGAGGCCAGCCTAGGCTGTAGGAGACCTTGTCTTTAAAAAAATAAAAGCTGGCAAGGTGAATCAGAGGCTAAAGCCCTTGCCACAAGGCCTGGCAGCCTGGCCTGGAGCCCCAGAGCCCCCATGGAGAACGGGAAGAGAGAACGGCCTCCACAGTTGCTGTCTGAACCTCACAGGCATACCTTGCTACGTGCCCACACACAATAATAAATGTGATCATAATAATTGCCCTCCCCCAAGTGCCCTGAGACCCAGACCCCCTGTCCTTTGCCTATGCTGGATCTCCCCCAACCTTGGAATTCCTTCCTGCACTGTCCCTTCCAGACAATCCCCTCACCCCCACCCCGGCCACCCACCGCACAGCGGCTCCTGGTAGCTCCTGTACTGAATCCATTCTGGCCTGACGACGACGATGAAGCCCTTCTTCACACCCACACCCCAAATCTGAGGAGCCCTGATGGAGGCATGGTGACTCCACCCCTGCTCTTCAGGGCTGAGCCCAGAGCCCGCCCCAAGCTAGGGAAGATTCTAGAATGTGTGGGTAAGATCAGGACCAAGTTGCAACTTTTTGTCTTGTATTTTTTTTTTCCCATGGCCCTGGGGGTGTGCTACTGTAGTTAACAGCCCAACCTGCTCTTGCAGAGGGACCAGGTTCAGTTCCTAGCACCCAGTCAAATGGCTCATGACTACACCTATAACTCCAGCTCCAGAGGATCCAGCTCCCTCTTCTGGCCTCCACAGGCACCTACATCACATGCACACACAGAACCACCACCCCTATACATATGTACACATATGCACATAATTAAAAATAAAATAAATATCTTTTTTAATTGTTCAAACACGCCCAGACCCCTGGCCCACAGAACCTGTACTCTAACAGATGTGAGGGGTGTAAGCCATGAAATGCCTTTGCCAGGGCAAACAGGTCAGCAGCTAGTCACTGAACTCAGCATGATTGTGAAGTCTTCACTTTCTTCCATCTCATCCACAGTGGGGCTCCACCCAGGGCTGTGGACTGCCTCTGCCTCGTGGTGGGGTGTGGGAGAGCCGGGGTCAGGAGGCCGACTCTAAGGCTCCGTGAGGGGAAGCTGTCTACCTACTGTCATGCCCAAGCCTGTGCCAGAGCCCAACCTGAGCCCAGGGCTCCTGAGCCCCAGCCTGCCTCCTTCCTGGGGCCCCTGTCAGCCCCAGAGTAGGGCCGGGTGGAGAGCCATGGTTGGGGAGAGAGGAACACAGCAGGAGTCTCACATCAAGCCACCTCTGTGCCTTCAGCTCATCACTCTGAGGACAAACCCTGACGCAGCCACTCAGAACAGGCGATTCCAGTTCACACAGAACCAGAAGAAAGAAGATTCGAAGACCTCCACTTCAGTCACCAGCGTGAACCAGGCCAGCACATCACGCTTGGAAGGACTGCAGTCAGAAAACCACCGCCTACGGATGAAGATCACAGAGGTGCGTCCACATCAGGAGGCCACCCACCCTCCTGTCCTGGCCCCTCTGCCCGGCCTGCAGACTACCCCTGCTCCACAGTCCCCCAGGTCATGACCGCAGGGAGTTTGCCACATCTGACCCCAACTGAGCGCCCCGTTGGCCTGGACTCCTAGAGTCCAACAGTCCCCAGACATGTTCAGAGAGGAAACTTTGGAGTATCTTCAGGGAGGACCCGAATAACTCCCCAAGGCACAGTATGGAAAGAGGGTACAAGGACAGGCCTCCCCAGAGATAACCTGTCCCCAAGTTCTGAACTGCTTCTTGAGTAGTCCAGAGAGGCCATAGCAAGGGAGCTTTACGTCTAAGTCACACCCTCAGGCAGAACGGAACTCCTCTCTCACTTCTCTCTCTCTCTCCCTCACTGCCTAGGGCCAGGGGTCTGTCTAGACCCACATCTGGGCTGAGTCAGGTTGGCATGCTAGCCAGGCAACAGCAGCAGAGAGGCTTCAATCGCAAGCAGCCCCGAAAGGGAGGGTCACGAGTTTGAGGCCAGCCTCAAAAAGAAAATGACCCAAAGAAAGTGTGTTAACCAGGCCATGGTAGCACACACCTTTGATCCTAGCTCTTGGGAGACAGAGGCTGGTGGATCTCTGTGAGTTTAAGCCTGGTCTACAGAGTGAGTTCCAGGACAGGCAGGGCTATAGAGAGAGACCCTATTTAAAAAAAAAAAAAAAAAAAAAAGTGGGTTTATTTCTCTCACCTAATGGTCCTGAGGACAGGGGTCCCAGCAGGGTCATTCGTGGGGTGAAGGTCCTCCTCTCCTGCTCTTTGCCACTCCCTAGGCACAGCAGGGTAAAGGCATGGAGGTCTCAGGAAGAGGAGACACAGAAAGCCCACACAAGGGACCTTCTTTTAAGGCACGTGTGCACACACACACGCGCACACACACAAAGCGCAGTTTGGTTCTGCCTCCCTGTACTGCCAAAATTTTCATGAGTTCACATAGCCACAGAGGATGCTGGGAAATGTAGCCTCGTGCTAAACATCTGCAGGGAAGAAGCCAGTTGCTAGATTAGATACAGGATGCCCAGCTAAATCTGAATTTCAAATAAAGGACCAATCATGTTTTCAGTAACAGCATACTCCATACCAAGTGCAGGCTACACCCAAACTGCAAAGAGGACTTTTGCTCTCTGAGGTTTAAAATCCACTGGGACTTCCACGTTTTCATTTGCTAGATCCAGCGACCTCTTTGGGCTCAGTGAAGGCAGACACACAAGAGCGAGCCAACACGCCCGGTCCATGCATCTGAAATGCTTTAAGATAGGGTCACCCCACAGCCGCCTCTGTGGCAAGGAAGAACCAGCTTCTGCCCCTCTGAGTCCGTGGCTAGTTCTGACTTAATATCAGACATCGATAACGAGTAGTAACAGCACCAAGCTAAGCCTTCCACTTCCTCCCAGAAGTATAACCACCACCACCCCCACGGCAGGAAGCCTGAGCCCCAGGGTAGCTTTGTCCGCCCCAGAATCGGGCCACAGTCTGACTTCCCACTGGGCCCATCCTCCATTCCCAACCCCGCCACTGTGTAGCACAAATAAGAGTATCTTTTTCTTTCATGGTGGAACTTATTGAGCAGCAGGTTTGCCCCTGCCCTCAGAAGAGTGATTCGCAGTTAATATGACTCCCTTCAGGCTCTATAGTAGGAGGCACACTAGCCATCCCCCCACTGCCTCTGCTCACCACCCACACATACCCCCCTGGATTAGCCCTGATTCTTCTGTAACCTGGGCATGACTGAGTCCCATCATGCTCAGCTCCCCCAGGTGACCCCAGCTGGCTGGAGCATGTATGATAGGGCAGGACTCCGAGACGCCGCCGAGCTCTGCCTTCAGGCCTCCCGGCTGGGGGTCTGATGCATATCTATGCTATTACTGACGGTCCTCTAACAGCTGGTCCCCTCCGTATGTGTCAGGCACTGGGCTGAGCTCCCCATCCATCATCTCGGTGAGTCTCCATGTGCCCTATGAGGTAGGAGCTGTGATGCCCTTGTGCTACAAATAGGGACTGAGACTCACTAGCCAGGACAGAGCCAGAAAGTGAGGCCTGTCTCCCTCTGGCCTGAACTGGCCTGTTATCCCTGCTCCTTGCCTTTCCTCCTGGGCTTGCTTGGTCCTCTCAAGGCTCAAGCCCAGACAGCCCTGGTCCATCTCAGCTCCTGCTTGAATGAGTGCAACAAAATCCTTCTTAAGATACAGAGGTCATGCCGGACAGTGGTGGCGCATGCCTTTAATCCCAGCACTCTGGAGGCAGAGGCAGGTGGATCTCTGAGTTGGAGGCCAGCCTGGTCTACAGAGTGAGATCCAGGACAGCCAGGGCTACACAAAGAAACCCCATCTCAAAAAACCAAAAGAAAAAAGATGCAAAGGTAGAACTCTGGGGCCAGGGGCTGGGCCTGGGGACTTGGTCTCAGCTGGGCCCTTGTCTTCCAGCTGGACAAAGACTTGGAAGAAGTCACCATGCAGCTACAAGACACGCCAGAGAAGACCACATACATCAAACAGAATCACTACCAAGAGCTCAACGACATCCTCAGCCTGGGCAACTTCACAGAGAGCACAGGTGAGAAGATGGGACCCAGAGATGGGGACCCATCGCTTTGTAGATGAGGCTCCGAGAGAGCGTGGGGCTGGTCTGAAGCCACGCACACAGGCAGAGCTGAAGTACTGGGCTCTCACCTCCTGCCTACAGCTTCGAGTCTGTTCAGAGTCTGTTCCCCGCATCCCCTGCCCTGAGCTTCGGGGTCTTACCCCCCAGGCACCGTGTCCTCTTGTACACGGCACAGCCGGTGCCCCCCGCGTTCTGACAGGGACACCCTTTATTTCCCTCTCCGTTCCTCAGCAGATGACTTAGAGTTACTTCCTCAGACGGTGTTTCACAGTTTAAGAAGCAGCTCATCTGTGTACGGGAAAACAACAGCCAGGAGCTTGTGCTACCTGTCCCTCTTACCAGCCACATGCGAAGAGTAGGTCACCGTGACATGGGTCACTCTCTGTATACCTCTCAGCAAAAGCCAGTGTGGGTGGGATGTTTGAAAGAGGACATTTTCCTATGATGTTGGAAATCAGGCTGGCCCTCTGCAAATGCAAAATGTTAAACTTGAGTTAGCAGCTTCCTAAGCAGGGGTCCACCCTTGGAAATACATCCACGTGGGCACCGACACAATGTTATCACAATGCTTATCATAACGTTATTGGTAGGTGAGAAAGACGACCACTAATGTACATGTGCATATTTAAAGTGATTTCATTAATTATGAATCAATAGAGCACTTTGTACAGTGAGGTAAGGGATAGGGGAATAGCTGAGTGACAAGAGTGTCTGCCTATCATGTTTGGGGCCCTAGTTTCTATCCCCAGCAATGGTGGGAGGGATTAAAGGGCTTGGAGAGATGACTCAATGGCCAAGAACACTTAATGTTCTTGAGAGGACCTGGAATCGGTTCACAGCACCCACATTGAGCAGCTCATAACCTCCTATAGCTCCAGTCCCAGGGGGTCTGATGCCCTCTTCTGGTCTCCTTGGGTATCTGCATGCCTATGTATGGAGCTCATAAACTCATACAGGTACTGTGAGGTAGATCTCCGAGTGCAAGAAGCCAGCATTATGATACACACACACACACACACACACACACACACAGAGAGAGAGAGAGAGAGACAGAGAGAGAGAGAGACAGAGACAGAGACAGAGACAGAGACAGAGATGCAGCCTGTCTTAGGGTTTTGGCTGCAGTGAAGAGACACCATGACTACAGCAACTCTTAAAAAGAAAAACATTTAATTGGGGCTGGATTACAATTCAAAGGTTCAGTCCATTATCATCATGACAGGACTTGGTGACATGCAGGTAGACATGGTGCTGGAGAAGGAGCTGAGGGTTCTACATCTGGGTATGGAGGCAACAGGAAGTGAACTGTGTACCACACTGAACATAGTTTGAGCAAAGGAAACCCCAAAGCCCACCCCCACAGTGACACACTTCCTCCAACAAGGCCACACCTCCTAACAGTGCCCCTCCCTATAGGCCAAGCATTCAAACACAGGAGTCTATCTATGGGTGCCAAACCCATTCAAACCACCCCACAGCCATATGTAAGTACTTGGGCAAGCGCAGTTTTTAAAGGACTAGAGGACAAGCAGGTTGTCAGCAGTGCACTGTGGGAAAGGCGAGGTGCCGCAGAGCGCATGGGCAAGCGTCCTCTTTCTTTTCCTGCATGCACCCCCCTGCTGTTGGATGGATCCGCACACATCCGTCATCTGTTAGAAAGTTGTTTGGGGGGCTGTGGCTGCAGCACTGTGGAGAACAGGCCTACCCAGGCTCCGGGTTCAAACCTCCAGTGACACACAAAAATAATCTATGTTTACATCAATGAAAATATTTTCTTCTTTTTTTTTAAGATTTATTTATTTATTATGTATATAGTGTTCTGCCTGCAGGCCAGAAGAGAGTGCCAGATCTCATTACAGATGGTTGTGAGCCACCATGTGGTTGTGGGGACTTGAACTCAGGACGTCTGGAGCAGCCAGTGCTCTTAACCGCTGAGCCATCTCTCCAGCCCCATTATTTTGTTTCTTTTATTCTCTTATTTTCCTTTTTTGGCCCCCTCTCCTTTCCTTACAGTGTTCTTACTATAGAAGAGTCTATATTAATAGTTTTGAGAGACGGTCACATGTAGCCCAGGCTAGCCTAGAACTTTCAATGTACTTTGCCAAGGATGATCTTGAACTACTGCTCTTTCTGCCTCTGTCTGAAAGTACTGGCATCATAAGTATGTGCAGACTTTAGAAGTCACACACATATATAAATACACACACACACACACACACACACACACACACACACACACACACACCTTACATAAAATGTAAAGAAATATTCAAATGAAAATAGTTACAAAGAATTTTAAAGAATAAAAATTACTACTGGGCCAAGCATAGTGGCATACACCTTTAATCCCATCACTCTGGAGGCAAAGGAAGGCAGGTCTTTGGGAACTGGAGTCCAGCCTGGTCTATGTAATGAGTTCCATACCAGCCAGAACTGCATGGTGAGACCCTGTCTCCCCCCCCCCCCCCCCCCCTGCAAAAAAATCAGTCCTAATAATTCTAGTGTTTTACAAAGGAAAGCACTTCAGATTACTGGAGGGAATGTTTTCAGTTAACTTCCCTGGGATCCGTGAGTAGCCATGTGGAAAGAACAGAGGTAGATCTTCACTTTGTACTTTGTACCTCACTTTGTAACATCAAAGTTCATCTCAGATGGACGCAGATTTAAATATAAAAGGTGAAGCCAAGAAAGTACTGGACGAAACCAAGTGATAAGTTCTTAAGAACTCCCAGAAGGGGCTAGGTTTTTTGTTTTTTTCACTTTAATACAAAACAGAAACCAGGAGGACAGAGTTTGGGGACAGCCTGGGCTATATAGTAAGATGGTCATTTTGTGGTGGTGGTGGTTGGTTTGTTGTTGTTTGGGGGAGGGGTTGGGGGTTTGGTGTTTTTTTGTTTGGTTGGTTGGTTTGGGTTTTGTTTTGTTTTGTTTTCCAAGACAGGGTTTCTCTGTGTAGCCCTGGCTGTCCTGGAACTCAATATATAGACCAGGCTGGCCTCAAACTCACAGGAATCCTCCTGCCTCTGCCTCCTGAGTGCTGGGATTAAAGTCATGTGCCACCACGCCTGTCCAAGATGCTGACTTTTAAAACTACATATTGCTAAACAAACAGGTAAGAGGCTGGGGAGCTGGCTCGGTGGTTAAGTGGACCTGTTTGACTTCCCAGCTCTGTTATGATGGTTCAAAACCATCCTTCACTCCAGTTTCAGAGGATCCAATGCCCTCTTCTGACCTTCGAGGTCACAAAGCACACACATGGTACACAGACATACATGCAGGCAAAACACTCCCACACACAAAATAAAATGAATGAGTCTAATTTTAAAAGAAAGGAAAGAGGTAAGAAAGCAGATCTTCTCCAGTACAGCCGCTTGGAGTAGACATTGTTCTGACCCGCTCTCCGCTGTTGGCGCTCAGTCTGTGTGTCATAGATTTTGTGCTACTCTAGCCAATAACACTTGACAATAACTTGACAATCAAGTGTCACAGAAATAGGGGCTGGGGAGAAAGTTGGCAAAGTGCTTGGAGGACCTGAGTTTAATCTCCAGAACCCACATGAAAAGCCAAGTGTTGGGGTAAAGGCTATCATCCCAGCACAGGGAAGCAGAGACCAGCTGACCCCCAGGGGCTCCCTGGGCAGTCGGCCTATCCTCCTGGGCAAGTTCCATGCCAATGAGAGACCTTATCTCAAAGAATAAAAGCAAAAAGGGGAAGGTGGACAGCACCTGAGGAAAAACAAAGGTATATGATAGGGTGCCCGAGGAATGACGCCCCCAATATGAACACATCATCCACACCACACCACACACACACACAGGAGGAGGAGAGGAAGAAAGGAAGGAAGGAGGGAGGGAGGGAGGGAGGGAGGGAGGGAGGGAGGGAGGAAGGAAGGAAGGAAGGAAGGAAGGAAGGAAGGAAGGAAGGAAGGAAGGAAGGAAGGAAGGAAGGAGAAAGAAAAGCCATAACATAAATGTATTTTCTTGTAGCTCTGGAGGCTAGGAGTCCAGAATGGGGTATTGGTAGGCTCAGTGTCTAGAGAGGTCCTTGTCTCTGTTTCTGAGATGGCGCCTGGACCACTTTGCTTTCTGGAAGAAAACAATGCCCTCACAAGTGGAAGAAACAGAAAAAGGCTCAAACTGTGCCCCGAGCCCCTTTGGAAGGACACTAAACCCTTCCCTGGGGGATTCACCTTGGAGACTCCTTCGCCTTCCAAAGTCACCACCTCTTAACTCACCACAGTGATGTGCAGAGGTGTGTGCCTGCAGCTCCAGCAACCCAGAAGCCTGAGGCAGGGGGATCATCTGAGCCAGCAACTCAAGACCAGCCTAGACAACTTAATGATATCCCATCTCAAATGAATAAGTAAATAAATAAACAAACAAATAAAAGTAGAACCGTGAACTTAGAGGGGCATGTTCAGACCACAGCTCTGGGGCTTTACAGTCGCCTCTTGTTAGTCATGGCATTGGTGTAGTCATGCTCTGTAAGGCCGCCATGGATAGTGACAAACACCAGTGCTCTGGGGGAAGCCCAGGGTGGGGCTCCTGGGAGCTCCCCCCAGGTTGGCACTTGTCAGCCGATCAATATCTTGCTTCATTCTGCCCATGCCCCCTTCCCAGCACACACTGCACATTGGGCAGCACTGTGCGCATGGCCGGCGGCGGCACCGTAGCTTGCGCCCGATGGACGCTTGCCTGACACCTGTGTTTTAAGGACACTCAGCACTACACTTGGGGGCCGTTTTAAACAGGAAAGTCGTCAACAGGAAAAGCAAAAACGTGTCAAGCAACTTCAAGGATAGAACGGTGTGGAAGCTGTGCAAAGAGAGGCTCGCCTCGGGCTGGGACATATATGCCAGGCGACTCAGAATTGCTCACACCCAGTGCAACTCAACCATCATATGCACACACACACACACACACACACACACACACAATGACCATGGTGCATCCGGAGTATTGATTGCAGGCTGACAAGTCCATTTTAGAAAGCAAATGAGTTTGCAAATGCAGAATCCATGAATAATGTGGATCAGCTCGCATGGATGCAAAAATCACATACCTATACCATTCCCTAACGACAGTGAAAACCCAACAAAAGAACTAATGTTCCTCCCCTGCCAAACAAACCCTAATCTCTTGGGCGGGGTACAGACTTCATATTTCTCTAATGTCTCCAGATGTTTTGGAAGCCCAGGGAGGAATTTTCTTGGCCATAGCCTGTGGCCGCACACAGTCCTCTGAGTGGGGTCCCCAGAGCTTAGGGGACCATTAGTCCATAGAGAAGTTTACCCTTTTCTCACTAACCACTCTGCCCAATGAGAAGGACGCTAGTGTTAGAATTCCTCAGTCTAAGATACACGGCCCACACAGTCCACTTGGTTCCCACACTGACTTTTCTTCTTGAATGGAAAGAGGACAGATCAGCCACACACTTCCCCAGCCGGTGGCTGTTGTCCATGGATGGCAGATCCTCAGCTCACTGCCTGGGTCCAGAAGGACTGGGGTACGGACCCTGGCTCAGAGAAAGGAGAAGAACTGTGGACTCTGTTATTCCATGGACCGCATCCTCAAGGTCCCATGACTGCGTTTTAAAAGCTAACTTAACGAAATTTTGTTAATTCCGTGATGTCATTTTCAACAGATGGAGGAAAGGCCATTTTAAAAAATCACCTCGATCAAAACCCCCAGCTACAGTGGAACACAACAGAGCCCTCTAGAACATGCAAAGACCCCATAGAAGACATCAACTCCCCAGAGCAGTAAGTACCTTCTCCGTGAGAACCGTGCCCAGGAGCACATTGCCGCAGCACGTCTGTCTGCCATGTGCACAGCCATCTCACAGCTGTGATTTCACCTGAGCTCTGCATGACCCAGTAATGCAGCCACATTACAATGCTGCTTTTACAGGTCAGAAAACTAGTATCCAGAAGGAGGAGGCGACCCATGCAAGCTCACCCAGTACTTGAGTGCAGGAGATAGGATTCGAACTCAGTACACTGCTTTTTGTTGTGTGTATACTGTAACCTTATGAAATCAATATACTTGATAATTGAAAGCAGTTCGTGTCAGACAGATACTGGAGAAACAGCAGTGCCCCAAACAGAGACCCCTTCTTTCCAGTGAACCCCATGTCTTGTGGCATCTCCATCCTCTTTGGCAGGCTAATTAATTAATTAAAAAGGCAAGGCCTGGCATGCTCGTAATAGGTGCTTTGGAGGTAAATGAAGCAGGGAAGGGGACTGTCGTATTAGATAAGGCAGATCAGAGAAGACATGGAACACCTGCACACCTCAGCTCTGGTTCCCACCGGCGACTTTAGCCCATTCCGCCATATTGGAAGCAGGGGGTAGAATCACAAACTCTGACACACAGCCTCCGCGAAGTGACAAGCAGGCAGGAACCAGCAAAGGCCAGCACATCACTCAGGCCATGTGATGTTATTAAGTCATCAACCCAGCAAACCCGAGACTGGCCAGCTTGCCATCCAGAAGACCTTTTCCCTTCTTATCCCTCCTCCATCGGTAACACGCAAGTGCATCCCCACACTGCCAGCTCATCCCATCTCCAGCTTCCAGCTTCTTTCCAAAAGTTCTGGGGACTTTGATGAGGAGGGGGCTCACTCCCAGAGAAGGTAGCACAGAGGATGATAGTTAAACGGGGCCATGAGCTCCAGAGGAATCATATTCCAGGTAGGAAACATAAAGGCAAAAACACAAAGGTGGGTTGTCAGAAATGAGCCACCAGAGGGCAGCACTTGTGGGAGAAAAGACAGCCGATTCGCTCAGAGCGTTTGGAGAGATCTTAGGAGCCTCATCAGGGTGTGCCCCCCCCCACACACCTTCTGTGACTTTCCAATATTAGGATGGCAGGGTTAATCACCAAAGATGCTAAAAGGCCAGGAATGAGCCTGCTGAGAGGAACGGGCTGCTGGTACCGGTACAGCAGTGCCAGAGGGCAGGAGGAGAGAGCAGGCCGCTGGGAAGCCTGGGATTGAAAGCTGGGGGCTGCGATTGAAAGCCATATCACACAGAGGCTTTGCAATTCAAGATGAGTGGCACCTTTGTGTGAAGCATTGATTGGGCCCTCATAATTCTGCCATGATAGTTACAGTAGTCAGCGAGCCCCCACCGTGGGGGGGATAGGGAGGTGGCAAGATGCAGTCTTGTTCCTACTAGTCTTCCTGGCTATTCCCAAGACGACAGCAGGTACCTGTGAGCCCTTGTGAGCCTCTGTCAAAGGCCTGCTTCGTGTCTGAAGGTTTAGACTACTGAGCCAACAGATCTTGGATTTAAGGGGACACAGATTCCTACACTCAGAACAGCTTAGCCAAAGTGGGAGCAAGGGCCTCTCAGGAGAGCAGCCACCCCTCACTAACTCTGTCTCTCTCTCTCTCACCCCGCAGCATCCAGCGCCGGCTGTCCCTCCAGCTCCCCATCCTCCACCACGCCTACCTCCCGTCCATTGGAGGCGTGGACGCCAGCTGCGTCAGCCCCTGCGTCAGCCCTACCGCCAGTCCCCGCCACAGACATGTGCCACCCTCCTTCCGAGTCATGGTCTCGGGCCTGTAGGCGTGGGAGGCCTGGGGCCGGGGCCTCCCCGGGGACAGCACCATGCTGGGTCAAGGCGCCTGCCGCTGGCACACTGACGGCCGTGAGAAGCTGAGCACTATGGCTGCCTCTCCAGACTGCCGGAGTGGCGCTCGGGCAGAGAGGAGGACTCGGCACCGACCTCGAGCCTTATCTGTGAAGGTCTTACTCTCACGAGGGAGAGGGATGGCGCGGTGACTTCTCCTTGGTGTCTGCAAACAAAGAGGAGCTGGGATGTCTGAAACTTGCGAAAACAAATCAAATTCCAGACCAAGGAGAGAGACCTCAGACTCCAGCCGTCCTCACCAAGTGGCCAGAGCAAGGGCTCTGCAGAAATGGCCTCTGCACTCTGCACACACGTCATCGGTGGTGCCCGCCCCCCCCCTCCACACACCAGCCCTTCTCCACTCTGGGGAAGAAGGTGAGCAGGGCCACCAGGTCCCCAGCAGCTGGCCCAGCCCACCTCAGCCTCCCTGGAACAGGGAGTCAGCAGGAAGGGCACACAGACACAGCCCTGGGGCTGGGGGACCAGAGCAGGCGGCCGCGCATGCTCCTGGGGGACGCTGATCAGGAGAGAGATGTTTGTTACTCTCTGATAAATGCCACACATTTAACACAATAACACCCGTTCTGGGGACTGTGGGGATTCAGGGCACCGCACTGCAGACACGCTCTGCAGCATTCAACCGACAGTCTGTCATGCACCTACCATGTCGGCCACGTCCTTATGTTCAATTTTAGGGTTCCCGGTAATAAGGGGAACCACCTGAGCTAATCATGGAATGTCTGCTCCCAGAAAACACGATAAAGAAAGATTGTGCACTTTAACCTCTCCCACGGGGGCCCAAGGGCTGCTGGGATTTTTTTTTCCCCCCATTGACTTTGTTTCTGACCAAAGTGAATCAGGGGCATTCTGCTAAAAGTCATCCCTGTGTTCCAGGAGAGAAAGGAGCTGCTGGCCCAGGGCTTCCTGGCTTCCGGAAGGGAGCCTTTCAATGCCCCTCCAGCCCGGCCCGTGTGTGACCTCTCGGGTGTCACGGGGTGGTCAGTCAGCAGGCCGGTTCTCACCCTTCACATCATACTTCCCTTGTAATTGAACCCCAAAGAGCACCGGCCCGGGAGTCAGACCTGGGTTTGAGTCTTCAGTCCCCTCAGACTTCCCTCCATGACCTTGGGCAAGTCACCAGTGTCTCTCTGAGCCTCAGTTTCCCCTCTGTAACAGACTGGGGTTGAAATAACACCCATCCTGCCTACCTCACAGGGTCGCTCTGGGGATGGACACTCATCCAGGAGAGCTTTGCACTGTGAAGCAGCCCTGACCTGTGAGGTATTAGTGTGACTATGACCTTCAGCCCTCCCACAAGCTGGGGGTGCAGTGTGGCCCAGAGAAGCTTCCAGCAAGGCCCTCTACCGGGGCACAGCCCAGCAGGAGGGAGGCTCAGAACTCTTCTGACATTCCTAGACAGGTTCATTCTTTGCTAAAGGCCTGACTGGCAACGTCCGGGGGCGTCTGCACAACTGAGCGGTTCGCTCACTCCCTAAAGAATCCTAACGGCAGCTTCAACCGAGCAGGCAATAATCTCTTCCCAGACCACGGCAGTCAGGAACACACTGCTGTCAACCACCAGGCTGGGATGAAAGGGCCCACGGGAATTACCATCGCCAACATTTCAAAACACCCTAATTCACGTAGCATAGCTCTCCCCTCCCCTCCCTCAAAGAGAGGTTACGGAGGTTCTGTAGCTTTTAAGGGGGAAAAATGTCAACCCATCACAGGTCAAGTTGACGTCATTCTCTGTTTAGGCACTAAAACTCTTGTGCTGTCACTCACTGTGTGTTAACCAGTATTTCCTTGCTTTTTTGATTTCACCAAAACCAAATTTCATTTAAAAGATCGCATTAATTTTTTTCAAAGGGAAAGAGATAATTAACTGTACATAATGTATACAGACAAAAAAAAAACCTGTAGAAATATTACTCCAACCTAGCAGGAAAAAACAAAACAAAACAAAAAACAAAAGTATTGGATTGTCGGAGGTGAGCGTGTGTCTGTAATCCCTTGTGACTCCAAACCGTGCTCTGTCTTCTAGGTAAACCCACAAGGTACATCTCTGTCTACTGATCCTGTAGCTCCACCCATTTTGGTTTTTTATTTTTAATTTCTCTGCAATTAACAAGGCCCACAACGTGATTCTGGCTATCTACTGGTTCTGTTCTTTTATATGCAGCAAACACACGGTCCATTTCCTAGAGGCTTCCGCCCGAGGGCATCTTCCAATGACGTTAGTGCACACACACACACACACACACACACACACACACACACACAACCGCTTTCAATTAGACCGGAACGGGCAGAATCAAATGTAAATGAGGAGTTTCTCTCACCCCACTGCATGGTATCGATTTTTAATAAATTGTTGCAAATTTGTTTTTATGAATAAAAGGGGGAAAAAATCCTGTTGGTTTTAATGCCCACTCTTTCCAAAATGGGAAGTCCTGGGGTCGGAAACTCAGGGGACAACTCTGAGGTGGCTGCTGGGCACTGTCCTTCCCTCCGCTTTCGTTCCATTGACAGTCACAGAGGAGTCTGCAGCCATGTGACCCCCCAACTTCATTTCTTCATTTTAAAGTCGGGTCTCACTATTCTGCCAAGGTTAGCCTTGAACTCACAACTCTCCTACCCTCAGCTTGACCTCAGCTTCTGATTGCTCCAAGGGCAGGAACCTGACCTAAGCTGCATCAGTAAATCCCTTCCTTCCCTGAAGAGGAATTCACTCTGCCACAAATGAGGAAAAGAGAGGCAGCTGAGAGCGATGCGCTGCAGGGCTAAGTGACAGAGTCCAGGTCTTCAGGAACTGTCTGAGAGTCCAGCAGCCCTACCTCTTCATCTGTCAGTTAGGCCTTCCTCAAACCTTCACATGACCCCTTTCATCTGGCTTAGCTCAAACTGGATCCTGTTGCCAGGCCTCCCCTGCACCCCAGGGTGCCACCCAAAGGCTGTTTGCACTTTCTCCCAAGCCCTCAAGCCTGCAGCTCCAGCCATCCTCCAAGTCTCCCCCAGGAACCCCTCTCTTCTTCTTCTCTGGGCCTTCCCTTAACACTCACGCTTGAACGTCTCTTCCAGCCCACACTGCAAGCTCCTGAGGGTTATGTAGCTTACAGTTTGGAGGGTTGGGAGTCTAAGGTTGGGCTGTCCTATCCGGTCTGCTTCTAATGAGGGCTTTCTCTCTTCCTTTCTTTCTTCCTTTCTTTTAAGATTTATTTATTATGTATACAGTGTTCTGTCTGCATGTATCCCTGCCCACCAGAAGAGGGCACCAGATCATATAGATGGTTGTGAGCCACCATGTGGTTGCTGGGATTTGAACTTGGGACCTCTAGAAGAGCAGCCAGTGCTCTTAACCTCTGAGCCATCTCTCCAGCCCGAGGGCTGGCTTGGTTGAGTCACAACATGGTAGAGAAGTGAAAAGGGACCTGGCTGAGTGGAGACGGAGTCAAGTACACGAGTCCCCACTCTCATGAGAACTCACTCACTCCTCGGGACCAGCATGAATCCCTTCCAAGGGTGATGCCCCACGGCTTAACCACCTTCACCAGCCGCATCTGTTAACGACTCCACCACTCAGTCTGCCAGCCTGGGAACTGACCTTCCAGCGCATGAGCCTGTGGATAGCACGTTATTAGAGCAAGCATCAGAAAACGTGCTGTGCCCTGGAGCCACGGTTCTCAAGGAGCCGGAGTACAACGGAATAAAAATCCTAACGAGCCAGGCCAGGAACACTGTGCTCACCCGGACTGCAGAATGAACTCTACACCCAAAGCTTCAGGAGTCAGGCAGCTAGCCGCTGGCCCAAAGGCTCAGCTGGGGCTGTGGAGCAATTCACTTGGCTACCTTTGCTCTCCATGGTGGCTCTAGTGCTCTCTTGTTCTCCACACCTCTAACCGGAGAGTTCTGGAATAGTCAGGAAATTAGAGCCTTCGTGCAGAAAAGATACATTCGAATTCCCTTTGCTAGAAGTCTGAGGGAGCCGGGTGCTGGTGGCGTATGCCTTTAATTCCAGCACCGGGGAGGCAGAGGCAAGGTGGATCTCTGTGAGTTCGAGGCCAGCCTAGTTTACAGGGTGAGTTTCAGCACAGCCAGAACTACACAGAGAAACCCTGTCTCAAAAAACCAAAACAAAAAAGTCTGATGGAAAAACCTGTACAGGATCCTCAGTCTTGAAAAACACAGACAGCTATTTTTTTTTCCCCCTTTGTTCCTATGTCTGGGTGTTCTGACTGCATGTGTGTCTATGTATCGTGTGTGTGTGTGTGTGTGTGTGTGTGTGTGTGTGTGTGTGTGTGTGTGCAGTGTCTGTGGAGGCCAGGAGAAGGCTTTGGATCCCCTAGAACTGGAGTTCCAGACAGCTGTGAGCATGGACACCTTTTCACGCCTACCTCTGGCTTTGATCTTTTTGCTGTTGTTTGTTTGCTCAAGACGGGGGTCTCCTGTAACCTTGAATTCACTATGTAGCCATGGGTAACCTTGAACTTCTGATCTTTCTGCCTCCACATCTCCAGCACTAGGTTACAGGCATGTGTTCTCGGGCAAGGTCTGTCTGGTCCTGAGGCTCAAGATCACAGCTTCTCGAACGCTAAGCAAGTCCCCTGCCAGCTGAGCGGCACTCCCAATCATTTTTATGAAGTTCCCTACCCGTGTTCAAGCTAGATACAAGCTCATGCTGAGAGCCTTCGTGAAAAAAGCCAAACAAATGTGTAGATTAGTCACAAACAAAATGACAAATTCAGTTTAAAGAGCCAAACCAAACACATTAACCACCTTGATGTGATGGAGGGCTAGAGGAGATTTCCTGAGGAGTAAACTGTGGTTGGTGGAGTCAGTGAGCCCAGCGTGGCTCAGGGATCACGCTAAGCTTTCCGGCCTGGTGTGAGGCCTCCATTATCACACTACTTTTCTTTACTTAAGCCGCGGCCGCCGCCGCAGTGAACATCCCTGAGAACCCCACAGGAAGTCCGCCTCTGCCCTTCATTCCTGCACATGTGGCAGTCCCGGCCAAGTAACGGACAATAGCAGCTGTGCCTGTCAGGCCAGTGAGCCCACAAGGCTGAGGTGGCTGAAGGCACTTAACTCGCAGTCACCCTCTGCCAGATAAGAGCTCTCAGCCCAGAGGATGAGTGAGTCCTGAGTCACACACAGCCGGGATGTGAGGGTAGGAACTTGGACACACCCACCCGTGTGTCTTCTCTTTCCAACTTCTTTAACTTGTGTCAAAAAAAAAAAAAAAAAAAAAGCAGCTAGCTGAAGACCAACCCATTGTGCTTATTGACTTTAGATTCTATTGAAAGGAAAACTTACCTTTTCTTAGTGTTACCATAGAGTTGCAGACCCCTGAGACTGACCTGGGGCATGCCCTAAGGATCCAGGCCCAGTGACCATAGGGAAACAGAGGCCAGCCAGCAGCTTGGAGCCCGTGCCTGTCAGATGCACAAAATAGTCCCTTGGGGATCCAGGGCCTCGGGGCATCTACTTTGGAGGGGCCCTGGGGAGAGGGAGGCAAGTCTGAATTGACCAGTGTTGACACCAGAACTCCCAGGCAGCTGTCACAACAGATGCTTGCCATGGCCTTGGTGGCCACCTGTCTGAAGGCACGGGCTCCTGGATAGCGGAGCACTTAGGTGGGGGTGGAACTGGCCAGAACTGGCTGAAGAGGCAGGGCGGTCTCTTTCTATCAGAAGCCACCCCCAGGGCTGGGGATAGAGTTTAGGAGTAGAGCTCTTGCCTAGCATGCTTGGCGCCCTGGGTTCCGTTTCCAGCTTCTGCAATCAAAGAAAGAGGGGTGTAACCTGGCAAGACAGATGTGGGCCTGCTCAGCTTCTGGAGAATGAAAGACTCAAAGGGTCTGTTTGAGGTCATGAGGTTTATGAAGGACAGTTCTGAAGGAGGGGACTGGATAGCAGCAAACTGAGAAGCCATTTCCTTAGCGTCACCGAGACTTAGGGGCCAGTGGGACAGCACAATGTGACAGAATTCCCTCTGGTGGCATGTCATCACACATGAAAGGCCTTGCCTCACTCCCTGACCTGGCTTGCTGTGTCCCCAAAGGTACAGGTACTAGAAGTTACCAGCGTGAACTAGTAGGTGATGGTTCTGTCACTGCCGACCTTGCAAAGAATGGATGTAGTTCTCAAAGAACTTTGGTTCAGCCAGAAAAGTACTTGCTGTACAAGCATGAGTACTGAGTTCCATCCCCAGAATCCATGTTCTGTGAAAGAGGAAGAGGAGGAGGAGGAGGAGGAGGAGGAGGAGGAGGAGGAGGAGGAGGAAAAGAAACAGCTAAAACAAAAACAAAAACCACTTACCACTAAGCCTGATGACCTGATTTCAGTCTCTGGGATCCCCATGGTGGAGATTCTCAAACACCACAATGTTCTGTGGCATGTACACACACACACACACACACACACACACACACACACACACACACACTCAGTGGGTTAGAAAGGAAGACCATCTTACAGGCTCCACACCTTTTATACACAGCTATTTCTCCTCCTGCTGTTCCACTGTGAACTGGACTAGCCAGGAAGTCCCTTGCCAGAGGCCAACAGATGGGGCCACTAGATCTCAGACTTCCAGCCTCCAAAGCTGTGAGCTAAATAAGTCTCTTTACAAAGTGTCCAGCCTTGGGTCTTTTGTTACAGCAATAGACCTAAGATCTCTCCAAAGGGACAAAAGTGGACAAACTCCGTAAAGACACTTGTTTTGGCTTTTGACTTAGTAAACACGTCACACAGTGGAATGGAGGCCGGTTGAGGAAAGGTTCAAATGTGGAGACTGAGCGGTCTTTGCTCCAAGGGATGCCAGGATGAAATGAGCAAGCCCAAGAGCCCTGCTGCGGAGACTGCAGACTACCGATATAGATTCTAATTAAATAGCTAGTTAGGAATCTTGGCTTGGAAGGCGCTAGAGCAGACCCCTCCCCCAGTCAACAGCTGTGAAACCAAGGCTTTTATTTATTCATCAGAAGAATGGGAGGTCCTGGAAGATGAGGTGATATCTTGGGTTAACCAAAAAGTCAGTATTGAGGGCTCTCTAACCCTGGCTCCAGGAGCCAGCCTACATCTGATCGGATTCCCTGTCCTGCTGGAGGTGTTCTGATGAGGACCAATGGTATGCCAGAAACTTTTCCGTATGAGCCGGTCCAGACAGGTTGTCCATCCCTGCACAGAACAAAGTCTCTTGGGAAAGGCTGCTTATTACGGAGAGCTTAGAAAATTGTCTACAGCCCCCCGAGAATGCAGAACACAGTGGTCTCCTTGCCATTGTCTGCTCATCCACTGTGTCTCCTCTGAATTCTTTCCATGGATTGCCCTTCAGCAGTGGCTTTTCTAGCACATTCAAGGTGTGAGCTCCTGGTTAAGACCCACATCCAAGTGGCCGTTTCCAGTTAGTGGTCTGCCTGAGCAGGAGTTTGCCCCTCACACCAGCCCACTTCACTCAGGTAGGATGGGCTGTCTTCGTGTTGTAAGCACTAGAGTAGTGACTTTTATTAGTCTGTGGCTCTCAGGCTTCACCTGAAAACAACGGTGTGAAGCTGTGTGAACCAGTCTGCCCTCACTGCCTGCACCACTACCATCATACGGCTCTAGCATCGTATACAGCTGTCCTGTGGCTCTGCCGCAGTGTCTGCATGTGGTCCTGGGATCCCCGAAGGCCAGGAGAGGTGACTCTTGGGGTGTGAGCTAAGAGTCCCGCAGCCACTGCTGGGCTCTAGCTCCCCGGGCAGCGAGGACCTATTTCACACCAGAGCACTGCATTGCTCGCCTTACTGCTGACTTCGAAGAGAGTTCGAAGCTCTCTAGTCTGCTCACCTGGGATACAAACCATAGAGTCTGAACACTGGTGAAGTGAATAGTTGAGGACTTCCCGTCTGCTCTCAGAAAATGGCCTCACTCATTCCTTGCAAAGCAGACCGAGAACATAAAACCCACAAGTCTAGAGTTTTCAGTGCCTTGTGAAATGAAATGAAATCTGGAAATTAAAATGAAAGTGTTCCACATTCTCTCATTCTTTAAAATACAAAATAAGGGGCCGGGGACTGTGGCTCCGTGGCGCAACACTTGCAGGCATATGTAAGGCCTTGGGTTCAAGCCCCAGCACCAGAAAGAGAAAACAAAAGACCTAAAAGGACAGATAAGCTGGGCATGGTAGTGCACACCTGCAACCTGTCACATCAGCATTTGAGAGACAGAGACAAGGAGGGTCAGAAATTCAAGGTCATCCCTTGGCTACAGCAAGGGTAGCCTGGGCTACTTGAAGCCCTGCCTTAAAAAACAAACAAACAAAAATAAATAAATAAATAAAAACTATAGGACCAGCAAGATGGCTCGGTCAGTCAAGGCACTTGTTGCTAAGGCTGATGAGACAAGTTCAATCACCAGGGCCTCCATGGTGGAAGAAGAGAACCTAGCTCTTGCAAGTTGTCCTCTGACCTCCATGTGTGTGCCATGACATGTGCACACGCGCGCACACACACATGCACACACACACACACACACTAAATAAATAGATAAATAAATGTAAAACAAACTATGTGTGTGTGTATATATATATTTTCTTGTAGAATCCATCTGACATTGAGAATTCCACATGGAATATAAAATGGAAGTGTGTTCATGTGTGCAAGATCAGGCAGTTTTTCTCAAGATTCTCTGGCTAAGTGCTGTGGCTGACACATGAAACTGAGTTTCCATTATGTTCAACCAAGTGAGATGTGACTGATGGAAGTGCCATTTGTTCCAAGGTCCTGCCAGGTAGCCCATCCTGTCCTCTGAGGTCCCATCACGTCATGCGCCCACATGCAAAGAGACTGATGATTCTCTGTCCTCCATTTCCAGCAGCCATGGATGACCTCAATCAGTAGTTTACAGAACATTTACCAATGACAACCCCTGTTTGCAGAGGATGCGTGGCTTGAAATAAAGTTGATTCTCTTAAGGAAGGAAGAAGGAAGGAAGGAAAGAGAGGGGGAGGGAGGGAAAGAGGGGCTAGTGAGATGCACAGTGGGTAAGTACATTTCCTGCCAAGTCTGATGATCTAGTTCAATCCCTGAGACCCACAGGGCAGAAAGGAGAGAAATGACTTCTGCAGACATCCCCTCTGTCCTCCATGCTCTCTCTCTCTCTCTCTCTCTCTCTCTCTCTCTCTCTCTCTCTCACACACACACACACACACACACACACACAGAGAGAGAGAGAGAGAGAGAGAGAGAGAGAGAGAGAGAGAGAGAGAGAGAGAGAAAATACATGATTAAAAAACTTTGACATAGCTGGGCAGTGGTGGCACACGCCATTAATCCCAACACTGAGGAGGCAGAGGTAGGCAGATCTCTGTGAGTTCGAGGCCAGCCTCTAAACAACAACAAAAAAACTAAAACAAAAAAAATTATAGTACTGAAAAAATAGGTATATTAGAAAGCAAGTGATATTCCCAATGGTTTTAAACGTATTTTCAATACTACTGTATAATCACACTCATGTAAGATATTCCTATTCCATAATAGGAAAAAATAGCATTAAAAAAATAACTTCAGGGGTCTGGAGGGATGGCTCAGAGGTTAAGAGCACGGACTGCTCTTCCAGAGGTCCTGAGTTCAATTCCCAGCAACCACATGATGGCTCACAACCATCTGTACTGAGATCTGGTGCCCTCTTCTGGTGTGCAGGCATACATGCAGACAGAACACTGTATACATAATAAATAAATAAATCTTTAAAAAATAAAAATAAAAATAACTTCAAATAACCTGAAGCTTATGGGCTTTGTTGTTGTTGTTGTTGTTTTGGTCTTTTTTGGGTTTTTTTTTTGTTTGTTTGTTTGTTTTTGGTTTGGTTTTTTTTTTTGGTTTTGTTTTGTGTGTGTGTGTGTGTGTGTGTGTGTGTGTGTGTGTGTGTGTGTGTTTGGTTTTTTTTTGTTTGTTTGTTTTTTGTTTTTTTGAGACAGGGTTTCTCTGTGTAGTTTTGGTGCCTGTCCTGGATCTCACTCTGTAAACTAGGCTGGCCTCGAACTCACAGAGATCCGCCTGCCTCTGCCTCCCGAGTGCTGGGATTAAAGGCATGCACCACCACCACCAGGCTTTCTTGGTTCTTTTCAGACAAGTCTCTCTATATAGTGAAATGTACAATAATTATTTCAGACATAATATTACATTTTTACTCATATCTTTTTTAGTTATTTTAATTTACTTTAATTATTTTGCTTAATACATCTAGACCACAGTCAAAGCCATGGAAATCTCAAAAGTGTTTCGAAGGCAGCCATGACTGATTATGGGGGGAGGATTTGGAGAGCTGAGAACTGTCTAACTAAACAAACACAAAATGGAGTCAAAACAAGATGGCATTACCTTAGTCATTTCAGTGGCCCTGGCTGTCCTGGAACTCTCTTAGAGCAGGCTGACCTTGAACCCAGAGATCTCTGCCTGCCTCTGCTTGCCAAGTTCTGGGATTAAGGGCATGTGCCGCTAAGCCCAGCTTAAATTCTTTATCAATACACACAATACAATTCTGAACAGGAACATGTGATTTGGATAGAAAGTTTTCTGGCTTTCACTAAATCAATGGGGTGGAGGTATACTAAAGGTTTAAAGGGGTCAAATTCGTGGCATGTCTGTTTGGGATACCTTATAGGTGAAAGGTTACACAGGGCTGCTTCCAAGTACTTGTCAAAGATTTTAGGAAAAGCTTGCGCAGAAAGGAAGTACCTGAAAAGGCCACAAGGTGTCGCTTTTCTGACAAGCTCCTGTTTACCGATATCCCACAATGGAAGGGACCGTGGGGAAGCAGTGGATGGCATTTTACATAATAACCAGAAGTGCGTACATTAGAATAAGGGACAACCCATACCTCAGATCAACAGGGACTCCTTCCCGGTGCCCCTAAACACACAGCACAAACCTCTTTTCTTGTATTTTCTCTTTTCCCTGGAGCAGATGTAGAATCCTAACATTCAATGGGCTATCTGCAGCAGAAGTTAGGATTCCTGTTTTCAGGATGGGGGAACTAAGGCCAGTGTGTGTGGCAGGGAGTCACTGCCAAACAAAATTCTGGAGATCAGGTTTCCTGACATTGAGCATGAGCACCCCAGCCAGGGCTTGTCCAGCCAGCCCTCCTCCTGCTGCTGCTTTTATAATGAGAGGGTTGGGTGCGGGACTTTACTATTTGGGGCTTTAGTAATTCTCTCGTCTCTGTCTCCTACCTCCCCGCCCTCCTTAAACAACTGGTATTTATTCCCCCGGTCCCCCTGTTCTGGGGGACTGAGGGTCCTGGCTTGCAGATGGCTCCTTCTCAGCTTGGAAGACAATGGGAATGGCTGTATGAGAAAGATGGCCCCCTCCTGGACCTTTGTCTCCTCCGGATCTAACCCACACAAAATGAGACATGAAGACCTGTGGCTGTATGAACAGCACTGTTCTGTGAGTCAGAACCCTGCTGTGGTTCTACAGATGTTGAGCCTTAGGTTCTAGGGCTGTTCCTCTTCTGGCTCAGTGTTGGCCAGTCTCCGTTCCAGGCAGCTGTAGGACTGGGTGCTCCGTTTCTGTCTGGACAAACTTCTCCTAGGAGCTCTGAGTCCTCGCACATAGCCGGCTCACCTGGACAGCACTGAATGAGCCTCCGGTGGCCTTCTCCGCGTCTGCCTCTGAACCCACTCAACCTCTCCAACTTGGAAATTAATTTAGAATGCTCTAAACCAAGTTTTGTAATACGACTCACATGTATACTTATTCAACACAGCTTCCAGGAAATTTCCTGGGTGTGCCAAGCCATTTTGACCTGCTCCCGGCATGAGTTTCCAAAGAAGCACTCTTTGATGATTGGGCCATGTGTGGGTTTGGGAGTGCCGTGGTTGAAACAACGGAAACCAGTTCGTTCCTTCACTGTTCTGGAGTCTGGGAGTCGGGTTGAGGTCTCAACCGGGCTGTTTTCTTCTCAGCCGCGCCCCCCCCCACACACCCTTTGTCCGGCAGATGGCTGTCTTCTCCTGTGTCCTCAGACAGTCTGCCCTCGTGTGTGTGTGTGTGTGTGTGTGTGTGTGTGTGTGTGTGTGTACGTCTCCTAGTCAAATTTCATTAGGCCATTGATATTAAATTAGATTATTTTCTGTAACTTAACTCTTTAAAGCTTATCTTCAATTTCAGTGATAGTCTGAGGCACTAGGGGGCAGGCCTTCTTACGAATTTAAAGAGAGACCATGATTTGACCCACAGCAGGCCAGAAAGTGAGAAGCCTAAGTTACTCTTTCCAACCCTCCCATGAAGATGAAGCTATTCCAGGCCGTGTCCTTACACCTGTACCACGAGGCGTTGTTGGCTGAGATATATAGACACAGATATAGACAGATCTTTTGAGATGGAATCTGCTGTGCTCCAGGCCGGCCTCAGACTCACCTTGTAACGGAGGATGACCCTGATCTTCCATCTCCCAACCCCCACCTCTCAACTGCTGGGATTACAGGAATGTGCTCCCATGACTGGCTTATGTAATCCTGGGAATGGAAGCCAGAGCCAGGACTTTGAACCCTGAGTCTGGGCCATGCTAGGCAGTCACTCTACCAACTGAGGTGTGTCCCCAGTCCTAAATTTCTATTCTTAAGGGTGGCTGAAGAGATTGGCCAAGCGGCTAAGTGCAGAGGACCCAAGTTCAGTTCGCAGCACCCACAACAGGCAGCTCACACCGGCCCACAGCTGGAGCTCCAGGAAATCCAATGCCTCTGGCCTCTGGGTGCATCTGCAACTCAAGTGCAGATGTCTCTACACACAACACATAAGTATAATTGAAACTTAAAAAATAAAACTTTTTTAAAATTTTCATTTTCTAAGAAAACTTCTCACTCATTGGATGTGTGACTCCTTGATTGTTTGGGAGTATTGATATTTCATGGTGTTGGAGACTGAATCCAGGCCCTTTTGTGTGTAGGTCCACATGCATGTTTGCCAGACAGATGCTCTACTACTGAGCCACATCCCCAAGCACTTGACTGCTTGTATAGTCCAAGAAGTGTTTGGACCAATTGCAATTGCAGCCCAGGAGAAATGTCCCCCCTCTGGCTGAGACAGAAATGGTTTGTCCAGGCCATCACCACAAAAGTACAGTATGAAGTATTTCAGACAGCCCTGATTAGGACTGTGCCTTTTAGAGCCAGGGTGATCTGTGACAATCCTTTCTTCAATCCTTCCTTTCTTCTTTTCTTCATATGTGGAGGGTGTGTGTGTGTGTGTGTGTGTGTGTGTGTGTGTGTGTGTGTGTGTGTTCCTGAGATTAATGCCCATCCATTGTCTTCTACAACTGCTCTCCACTTTATTTATTAAGGCAGGTCACTTACTGAACCCTGAGCATGTGGATTCTGACTGTCTAGCTAGCCAGCTTGCCCCAGGGATCCCCTCCCTATCTTGGCCTCCCAAGTGCTGGGGTGATAGGCAGACACATCTACTCAGCTTTAACTTTTACATGGGGCCTTGGGATCCAAATTCCCATCTTCACATTTTCAAGGCAAGTGTTTTATTCACTGAATCAACTCTCCAGCCCTTTTTTTCTTCTCAACAGGAGGGGAAAAAGCAAAAATAGAACAACTCAGTATAGCCCAGGCTATCCTTGAACTTGCTATGGAGTGGCTGGCTAGCCGTGAACTCCAGTTCTTCGCACCCCTACCTCCTAAGTGCTGTCAACTGCAGCCTTTTGCTCACTTGTCTCGAGGTATCCATGGAGTGTTCCAGATGGCTGGTTCAGGAATGAAGATAGTTGGGTTAGCGATTTGACTGATAGTCCTTGTCTGAAGTAACGTGGGCAGCAGAGAGGTCAATACTAGGAAGTCAGGTCCCTCCCGCCCAGGTGTGTCTGTTTATAGGAATATGAACAGCAGAAGGGCTTACAAACATAAACAGCATATCATAAACACTGACAGCAATTTAACAGTGCTGAACACTTGTCAAGGGCACAGGGAGAGGTAGGGCCCCCTGGTTGTCTCAGGAGTGGAGCTTGGAGAAGATTTTCGGATCTCCAATCTTGAGTTAAAGAATTGTGTCCAACTCTTTTTCAACTATAGATTTCTGAAATATAGGAACAGGTGTGTGTTTGCAAACTTTTAAGACTTAGACTTTTTAAAAATTTTGTGACAGAGTCTCACTCTATAACCTAGATTGACCACAAATTCTTTATCATCCAGCCTCAGCCTCACAAGGGCTGAGATTACAGACATGTCCCCAGTTCCTGCTGGCTGTTACAACAGGGTCTCACAGTGCAAGCCTACTGATCTGGAGCTCTGTGTAAGGCAGGCCATGCTTGAGCCCTCAGAACCAGCTGCTTCTGCATCCCAATGTGCCACCACACCCACCGCTGATTATATTGTTTACATGTGGAAAACTATATAAAAACAATAAAAAATGAAAATAATCTTTTGTGGTGGCTTAAATCAGAATGGCCTCCACAGGCTTGTATGTTTGAATGATTGGTCCCTAGTTGGTGGAACTGTTTGGGAAAGATTAGGAGGTGTGGCCCTGTTGGAGGAGGTGCATCTCTGAGGGTGGGCTTTGGGGTCTCAAAGTCCAGCACATTTCCATTTAGCCATACCCCCACTCTCTGCCTCATGGTTATGGATCAGATATAAGGCTCAGCTGCTGCTCCAGTGCCATACCTGCCTGCCTGCTGCCTTGAGTCCTCTAGGATGGTCATGGACTCACTCTCTGAAACTATAGGTAAGAAGTAAGCCCCCAATTAAATACTGGTTTTTGTTTGTTTTTTGGAGACAGGTTTCTCTGTGTAGCCCAGGCTGGCCTCGAACTCACAGAAATCCGCCTGCCTCTGCCTCCCAAGTGCTGGGATTAAAGGTGTGTGCCACCAACGCTGGGCTTAAATGCTGTTTTTTTATAAGTAACGTTGGTTATGGTGTCTCTTCACAGCAGAAGTAACTAAGATTTTTCAATCTCACCACCCAGAGATAATTATCAATATTCTCAATTATTGGTTCAATTTTAATTTTTAGGTATACACACACACACACACACACACACATTTGTTTGTTACCAAACAGCAATTGTGTTGCTACATGACCACACATGCGCTGTTCAGTAGCCAAGCAAGGGGTCTATGAAATCTGAGCACTGCGTGGTTGCATAATTTGCACACAGGGTGATCACGCAATCTATGCGCATGCGTGGTGTAGCTATGTGAGCCCACATGCGCATGTGCAGGGGAATCCATAAAAAGTGGGTCACAGACTCCTCCCCCCTTCTTGTTCCCCCTTCTCCTTCCTCTCTCTCCGCACGTCTCTCAAACAGGCCTCTGCACACCCTCTCCTGTCTCCCCCTTCTCCTAATAAACTCTCATAGTGGGTTTAGTTGTGCCTCGTGACTTCTCCTAGCAAGGTAAACAGTACCGCATAAAGACTAACAAACTGTCCTGGGGGAATAGTTTCTGGCCTACCGTGTTAACTAATATTTCTCAGTGTCTGTCCTCGTTACATCAGCTGTTGCTCTGACAGAAATCAACCTAAAGAGGAGTTTATCACTTTGGCTCAGTTTGAGGTCCCGTCTATCATGGTGGGAAAATCAGCGTAGTGGGAGCTTGGAGCAGCTGGTCACATGGCATCCACAGTCAGGAAGAAGAAATCAGTGAATGCTTGTGCCTACTTTATTTAACCCAGATTCCCATCCCAGGAAATGGTGCTGCCCATAGTAGACAGGTCTTCCCAGCTCAATTAATGTGACCAAAATAATCATCTATAAGCATTCCAGGTGATTCCAATCTCAAATTGACAGTTGAGATTAACCATCATGTCTTAATTCCTTATGTAACTATAACTCTTGATTTGGGGACATTTATACTACTTTTGATTTTTCATAATAATGCTATGATGAGGGCTGGAGAGATGGCTCAGAGGTTAAGAGCACTGGCTGCTCTTCCAGGGGTCCTGAGTTCAATTCCCAGCACCCACATGGCAGCTCACAACCATCTATAATGAGATCTGGTGCCCTCTTCTGGCATGCAGGCATACATGCAGGCAGAACACTGTATACATAATCAATCAATCAATCAATCTTTAAAAAAATAATGCTATGATGAGCATGTCTGTAAGCATGTGTAGGAGTTCTTACAACAAATTCTTACAACTGAACTCCTAAACTTAAATGCAAGTTTCTAAAGTTTTCTTATTTTATCTTTCTTTTTCTTTAGTGCTAGTGAAAATTACCATAAGGTAAAAAAAAAAATGTGCTTTTTACAGAACGGTCAATGGCTCAGTGGTCCTTTAAGATCTGCCCTTTGGGACCCCTGGCAACCTCTCTTCTGAACTTGGTTTCCACCAGTTAACTGCTTTCGATTTATATTTGCCCTCTGAGCCTGGCTTCCTTCACTTAGAATAATGTCCAAGTTCACCCACGTTGTCCACCCCCCACCTCAAAAAGGGCAGGATTTTCTGCATTTTAAAGGCCTATTTTACAAATTAAAAAACTACAATCCGGAGAAATTAAATAACTTCCCGAAGGTCACAGTTAACTGTCATTGGCGCTAAAATTCTGATGTGATGGATTTGGTAAGAACAGATTTTATTGGCTTCAACTCTCCCCATCAGATGATTTATAATGGCCACTTCTGTCTACCTTTTTAAATAATTCATTTGTGGGTGGGGATGTGGATGTGGGTGCACCAGTGGCATGACTTGTCTGTGGAGGTCAGAGGACTTGTAGGCATTGGTTCTTTCCTTCTACCGTGTGGGATCCAGGGATTGAACTCAAACCAATCAGACTTGTGCAGCAGGCACTATCCATTGGGCCATCCTGCCAGTGCCATGCCCTCCTTTACTTATAGTTAGTTACGCAGGAAGTCTGAATTTATTTCAAAAGCTTGAAGTAAAGTTGATTGTGATTAACTTTTTTAATTTCAAAAATTATCCAGTGTGTGTGTGTGTATGTGTGTTTGTGTAGTGTGTGTGTGTAGGCGTGTGTGTGTGTGTGTGTGTGTGTGTGTGTAGGCATGTGTGTGTGTATGTGTGTATGTGTGTATGTGTGTATGTGTGTGTATGTGTGTGTATGTGTGTGTGTATGTGTGTATGTGTGTGTATGTGTGTGTGTAGGTGTGTGTGTATGTGTGTGTGTAGGCATGTGTGTGTATGTGTGTATGTGTGTATGTGTGTGTATGTGTGTATGTGTGTGTATGTGTGTATGTGTGTGTGTATGTGTGTATGTGTGTATGTGTGTGCATGTGTGTGTATGTGTGTATGTGTGTGGTGTGTGTGTGTATGTGTGTATGTGTGTGTGGTGTGTGTGTATGTGTGTGGTGTGTGTGTGTATGTGTGTATGTGTGTGTGTGTGTGTGTGTGTGTGTGCACAAAGGTCAGATGACAACTTTTGGGAGTCTGTTCTCTCCTTCCAGGGACAGAACTCAGGTCATCAGCCTGGGCAGCAAGCACCTTTAACCACAGAGCCATCTCATCAGCCCAAGATTAACTTTTTTTATACTGTTTCCAAAAGTTCTGTCATTGTGGTAAAAGTATTTGCACAGATTTTCTGTGGAAACCAAGAATCTTTCTGACTTGGAGCATCAGAGATTGGGTGATCTCTATGAAAGTCAGCCTTATTACAGCATTCTTTTTTGGGGGTGGCGTGGGGTTTCCTTTCTACTGATCCTAACAAAAAACTAAAAGCACTGTTAAAACCCACGGCATCGGCATGGCAGAGCACATCTATAACCTCAGCACTTGGGAAGTGGAACCCAGAGGGTGGCAGGTAAAAAGACTGGGAACATTATTCAGACACAGAAAGAGAAAGCAGCCCCTCACTCCAGAGTCTGGCCAAAGTCTCTTGCTTGCTGAGAATCCCAGGACAATGGACAATTGCTTCAGGCCTTTCTCCCTTCCTAGCAGTAAGCCTGCAATTTCTTAGGGATCTCACTAGAAACCCCCACGAAGTAAGAGATGTCCTAAGTCCCTTGTGCAATTAGAATGGAACCTGATTTTATCTTATCAGATTGTAATTCCAGCAAAGGTACCTCCAGAGCCACCCTAAACTCACATTTACCAAAAAGGAGGACAAAAGTAAGTTTTCTTAGCAATCCTTGGAGGTGTCACTTGAAGCCACCCAAACAGTATCTATGGCTAGTGCTGACACGGAAGTACTACTTTTCTTTGGGAAGTTCATACCCATGCTCTGGGGTGTGCCTTGTTTTCCTCAGTGCCTTTTAAATAAACTCCAATTCTGTTTCTTACTGGTTCATCTTCAAGTTATTTTTCTGCAGTAAAGCCAAGGATTCAGTTTCATGTGAATTGAGGTCCCTAAAAGTTTAAGAGCGCTCCCCAGGCTGCTGCCAATAACAGGACTATTCAGAATTGAAAGTTATATTGGCTATACAGCAAGTTTGAGGCCAGCCTGGGATATAGGAGACCGTATCTTTAAAATGTGTATATATATATTGCACTATTTCCCAGTTTTCAGTGGTATGACTTCTGCCAGCTTTGCTACTGTCCTCTTGGTGGCTTACTGCTTACTGCTTTGATGTCTAGTTTGTGGACCTTTAATTACAGCGAGCATTTATTGAAGACTCACCCATTTCTACCAGCTATGTTAAGAGCTTCCTGCATATTACTAAAAACAGTTCTAAGGATAGATAGTGTGGATCAAGTTTTATTGGAAAGGGAACTTACGAAGTATTGAGGAATTTCTTAGAAATTATGAACAGATAATTAAGTGCGATAGCCAATGTTGATTTGGGATGAGAAATTATAACCAACTAAGAGATCTCCCTAGCATTTCTAAGATAGCGCCCCCATAAATCCGCTTTTGTCGTGAAGGGCAGGCGTGAGCACTATCCTTCCTTACATGAGAGAACTCTTGGCAGAGCAGGCCTCTCAGCCCTGGGGAAATCAGAATCTTAAAAGCCCACAGGTACTCACTGCCATACTCCGCTCCACTAATGCTCCTGACTGTACACGGATTTCTTGAAGAACGGCGGGGTGAGGGAGTTGGCGGGGATAGCCTAAAGTAACAGGGGCTGAAGCGGGGAGGAAGCCCCAGAAGAGAGGTGAACCGGAACAAGGTGTACAGCTGTAGTGCCGAAATACGCCTTGGGACGGCATTTGTAAACTGAGGCAGGAAGTTAAGGGAGTTGGTTGGCCCTTTTGTTAAAGCTCAGCTACGCCCCAGATGTGCTCGGGGTTCCCACCACTGCCGCAGGGTCCTGGACGCCCGAGGCAAGGCGACTAGAGCTGCAGGGAGAATGCGAGCCGAGGACGGGGCGGTGGAGGAGGTGGTGGCCGACCTCAGGGAGAGCCGGAGGTGACCCAGAGGCTTGCAAAGCTTGTTGGAGAGCCTCGCGCCGCAGCGCCGGGGACGCCCCGCGTCCACGCAGCCAATGGCTGCGCGATGCGCCGTCCAAGGGTGGCTCGCGCGGCACCCGTAGGGCGGCGGCGGGAGAAGACGCCGTCACCCTGGGCTACCACGCGAAGCCCGCGGCTGCGTAGCCAGGGAGTGGCGGGTCTTTCCGCATCCCTTCCCACGGTTAAAGCACCTTCGAGCCAGCCACCTTGACTTTAAACCGCAGGGCCTGCACACACGACAGACACGCGCAGCCAACATGGCCGAGGACGCGGAGGAAAAGCCGGAAGTGGGTTGGGTGGGCGGGTCGAGGGGCGGGGCCTGGGGCGGGGCCTCGCGCGATGGGGGCGGGCCCTGCCGCCGGGAGCCGCGTTTGCAGTCAGGTGTCTAGAGGGCGGTCTCTCCGCAGCGGACCGGGGCTCTCCGCCTTCTTCTGGGGGCCGGGCCGGACCGCTCCGCCCCAGCCAGGTGTCCGTCGGGTCCCAGGTGCCCGCCGGATCTCTGTGATTCCGGTGCCGCAGGCCTGTGCAGCGGGCCAGCAGCGATGGAGAACCACCCCGAGTGCACTCCTCTCTCCGAGTCCACACAACTCCCCGGCTCCGCCCGGGAGCCCGAGGTGGTGCCTCCCGGAGACTCAGAGGGCGGCGCCCGGCCCCTAGACACGGTCCCCAAGAAACTCTGTGGGTATTTAAGTAAGTTTGGCGGCAAAGGGCCCATCAAGGGCTGGAAATGCCGCTGGTTCTTCTACGACGAGAGGAAGTGCCATCTGTACTATTCGCGCACCCCTCAAGATGCTAACCCCTTGGACAGTATCGACCTCTCCAACGCGGTCTTTGACTGCAAGGCGAACGCTGAGGACGAGGGCACTTTCGAAGTCAAGACTCCCAACCGGGTTATTACCCTCAAGGTAAATGGAACTTTTCCCCCTTTTCCAGATTGAGCGAGTTTTTAGGGCCGATGCATGGTCACCGTGAATTGACCTGACAGTGATTACCACCTTGTGCCGGGAGCCTGGAGCTTTCCCACAGAGTCTTCACACTATTTCCTTATTGCCTTCCCACAGGCAAGGGTGAGGGACTCATTTTATGGATCAAGAAAGTGAGTCACAGACAAAAGAGAAAGGCTCAGATTGGGCATTTACAACGATGTGGTCCACTTTTGGAATCTTCCAGTGCCGTATCAAAACTTCACTTTGGTGGTGCCTAACTACTCAGTTTCCTTGACTTACTTCCTTGGTACTGAAGCAATCAAGATACTGTGGTTGCATTCTTTGAGGCCGGATCTGATTCATGTCTTGGTGGTTTGGCCAAGGGGAGTGAATGCAGACATGGGTAGGGGTTAGGAGAGAAAATATGTAACTTTAGTGATCAGTCTAGATGGTTCACCCAGGCATGTCTGAACTGGTGAGTTCTTAGTAAATGTTGTTTGAATAAACACATATGCACACATGGGGTGATACCCAGGTCAGAGCCTACCAAGTTAAGAGGAAGTGTCCTGTTACCTGACCGGGAAGACAGGTGCAAGCTTAGTTCTTGAGGCCCAGAAAGAGTGCAAGGACGAAGGTCTTCCTCCCCACTGCTCTGGCTCCATCTCTATGCCCCCAACCTGCCACTGGCCAGACACTAGGATGCCCACAGGTTTTGTTCTCCTTTCCTTGCAGGGTGTGGCTAGTTGACTAGGCTGGAGGTGGGGAAGGTGCCATTAAAATAATGGAAACCCAAATTTTTAGTCCAGAAAAGACATTTTAGAGGGCATGTGGACAGGGCCTCTCAGCACGTGGTTTTTACTGCTCCACTAGTTCATACATATGTCTGGCTCTGTGCTAGGCTCTGGGTGTGGAACAAGTCTGACTTGTTTGCCTCTACCCCCTGTTCTCCAGCAGCATAAGGTATGATGGGAAAACTGGCAGGCATATTTCAGTGCCTTGTGGAGCCACTGAGATAAGTTTGGACACTAAGAGTGTGGTGACAGCAGGGATCCGATCCTCCAAATGAGGAGGGGGCTGTTCAGAAAGGCATCACTTAAATGACAGGAATGATGGGCTTTTTGACATGCAAATGATAAAGGTAATGATGCTGAGGGAGCCTATGAGCAAAGATGAGAAAACACAGCGTAACCATGAGTATCGAGGCAAGCCACGGGAGCCTGGTGCTCAAAAGATGGAGGTGGAGGGGGAGACACTGGTGAATTAGGCTCAGAGGCTTGGACTTTGTCCAGTAGGCTGTAGAAGTTGGCTAAGAGCCTTAAGCTGGGGCGGGGGTAGTGCACAATGAGATTAGAGGGCTTAGAGAGCTCAGCCTGGCTGTCGGGCAGAGAACAAATTGAGGGAAGAAGAAACTGGCAGTCTGAGGGTCCGAAGGCAGCCAGGAGGGAATGAAGACTGAGCGGGAGCTGTGGTCCTGGAGGAAGCAGATGAAGTGTAGATGGAGGAGATGTAACTGGTTGTTGCGTGATTGGAGTAGCGCTAACAGGAGAGAGAGACCTCGGGTTGAAGAAACTATGGGGACACTCAGATCTGTATTATCTGAAGTAAACTCTGGCCAGAAGATCTAAGGGCTACTTTGTGAACCAAGATCATGAATGCTGGCCTGCCGAGCCTCTGACATAGAGGGGTTCCTCAGTGTGAACATGTCAAATGAGGTAAGGAATAAAATGAGGTGCTTGTGTTTGGCTGGAGATTGTCAGTCATGGTGAATGAAGCCTAAGAGCAATTGAAGCTTTGGAGGGACAGTGTGAAAAGAAAAAACTAGTAGATGTCATTCTGTCTTATTGATGTCTGCGTAAGAGGTCAAGGGACTCTCATAGAAATACCCTTGTTCTAGTTGAGTTTCTGTTGCCTTGAGAAACACCACAACCAAAAGCAGTTTGGGGAAAGAAAGGCTTTATGTTGCTTATTTACACATCCCAGTCTGTCACTGAAGGGCAGGAACTCAAACAGGAACCCGGAGACAGGAACTGAAGCAAAGGCCATAGCAGAACACTACTCACCAGCTTGCTCTCTCAGACCTGTTCAGCTCCCTTTTCATAGAGCCTAGACATGCCTGCCTAGGGATGGCCCCACCCACAGTGGGCTAGGCAGTCCTGCATCCTAGACATGGCCACAGGCCAATCTGATCTGGACAGTTCTTCAGCTGAGTTTCTCTTTTCCCAGGTGACTCTTAGTTTGTCATGTTGACAGCTGAAACTCACTGGGACAGCCTCTCTCCCCACCCAGGCCACACACCATCTGTGGCCCTCCGGAGAGAGTGAGCTTGCCCTGATTGCTCTGTAGCCTTTTGCCGTTCTTTTGTAGCTGTGACTGTAGACCACTCCATGAGGCTCACTATCTACTCCGGCGAGCTGCCAATCAGCTGTGCCCACATAAGCTCACGCCTTTACAGTTATGTTTAAAATGAAGTTCTGTTCTACAACTAAAAGACCTAGTTCTTGGGCCAGCCTGCCATAGCTACTACATGCCTGGACCACTTGTATCTCCATCTGTGAAAAGGGCTGGTCACCCTACCTTCTTCCTAGAAGATGCAGCAAGCTAATGGATGTAAAAACAACTGACTGGACCATCAGTTGGGAAAGTAATGACGGACATCAGCTGCTCACTTGTTTGGTGTGGTGCAGGTTTCTACCATGTTAGCAGAGTGTGTAGGTGACTTTTCTGCCCCTATTCAGAGTCATGAGTTGGTGTATCCCTGCAGTAGGTGGGATTACCTCCAGCCCACAGAAAGGCAGCTAGGACTTGGAGATGTCACACAAGGAGAGTGGAGATCACTGGGCCCCTCCGGGTCACCATTCTAAGCTCTTTCCTCTCTCACGGCCCCTCTGGGGAATGCATCTGTGCACCCGCCGTGTGCCAGGCCCCTTATTCCCCTTGTCTTCATAACCACTCTATAAAACCTGTAGTATTGTCACTACAAAACAGTTGGGGAAACAGAGGCACAGAGGCATGAGGAGGCATAAGCAGGAAACCAGAGCCTGATTCTTTTCTGTGACGTTACAGAAGTAGATACAGACCCACGGTTGCTGGATTTTTTTTCTGGGCAGGATGGAGTTTCTAAACGTCTGCGATCTCTGAAGGCCATGCCCAGTGCCGCCCTGCAGGCCCGGGACCTTACTAACCAAATGCTTGTGCTTCCCAGGCTGCCAACAAACACGTGATGCTCTACTGGCTGCAGCAGCTGCAGATGAAGCGCTGGGAATTCCACAACAGCCCACCTGCACTTCCTGTCGCCCCTGCCGCCGCCGGCCTGTCGGGGAACGGGCCCACCCTGCACCTCAAGCTAGGTACCAACGGGCCGGCCTTCGGCCACCTACCCAAGCATGTGATAGCCAGGCCTTTCCCCTCTTGCTGGGAGCTTGGGAGGAGCCCTCTGCACGAGAAGTAGAACCAGGAGTGGAATATGGGATTGGTTAGGACAGGAACCTGGGCTCTGAGGCCAGGCTACTGGAGTTCAGGTCTCCGCCGTGGGTGATTTCGGGCAAGTTACCAAGCCTGCCTGAGCCTCAGTTTCCTTCTCTACCAAATAAGGTGAAAACAGTTATGCCCATCTTAGCGCTCTCCTGAGGCTTAGCTGAATCCATATGCCTCACATGCTGAGAACAGTGTCTGCATATGGCCAGAACCCAATAGAACGTCGTGATATCCCTAGGATAGCTCAAGAAGTTACACCGGCTCAGAGTTGTGAGAAGGGCCAGGGAGAAAGCGCAGTGTAGTGGTTTCTTAGACATTTTGCAATGATTTGGTGTATCTGTTACTTTAAATGTTTTCAGAGATCAAAGTTCTTTGTCCTACATTGCCTGCAAGTGAGCTCGCTCTCTCTCTCTCTCTCTCTCTCTCTCTCTCTCTCTCTCTCTCTCTCTCGTGTGTGTGTGTGTGTGTGTGTGTGTGTGTGTGTGTGTGTGTGTGTTTACTGGGGATTGAATCCAGGACCTCATGAATGCCAGCCAAGCACTTAGCACTAAGCTATCATTCTTTGCCCTTGGATCTGGGGACGGACAAGGTTCTTGCTGTGTAGCCCAGATTGGCCTCAAAGTTCTCAGGCCTCCCTAGTGCTAGGATAATAAACATGAGCCATCCTGACTTGCTGTAAGTTCTAGAATATCCCAACACGGAGAACCCTGGAAGTCCCACTTTCTCCCACCACGCGCTGTGACTGGAAACATGACTAGGAGAGTTCAGCATGGGGATGGAGCACCCCGCAGCTGCCCCCGCAGGAGCGTGCATCATCAATCAAGTTCCAGTGCAGTCAGTGTCTACAATGCCACAGCGTCAGTGGACAGGCCAGTTAGCCAGAGTAGAGCTTCACGTGGCCAACACTGAGAACAGCTGTCTAAGAGAGTCCCCCTCCCTTGGTAGATGACCCTGTGTGCCCACAGCAGGCCACACCCTCACCCTTCCTCAGCCTCTACCAGCCAGTCCAATCAGTCCAGCTGCCCTGAGCCTCTTACCCCCTGAACTGCCTGTCAGTTCCAGGTCCCCTCACTGCCATTCCCTAGGTTAGATCTCTCAGCTAGGAATCCCCAGCATCCTCTTCTCCTTGATAGTGTCCTCTATCTAAAGGCCTGTGTCTGAGCCTGCCCCCTGTAGTCTGGGTTGGCTTCCTAAAATGAAAACCCACCCAGACGGGCAGGTTCTCACACAAACCCCATCACATTTCTGCCAGCAGCCCCTCAGTGCCCACCTTGTGCCCATGCTTTAGCAGGAGGTTCTCATGTCCCTCTGTTTTGCTTGATAAATCCCTGCTTATTCTGTAAGGCGAGGTTCATGTCACATCTTGTCCGCTTCCCCTTGGATGCCTTCCGGGACTTTGCCATCTAGACTCAGTATAGGCCCTTGACACTTTTTCCGGACATTGCAGTGTTCTGATTACCAGTGTCCTGGTTAGTCTCCACCCACTCGCCCTTAAGAATAGGGCCCGTTTCTTTGTCACCTGTGTCCCTAGTCCTTAGTGTCCAGCCTGGCACAGCAGTCATTTGCTGAGGGAATGTGAGAGTAAACACTCTGAACTTTATGACTAAGAAAAGGTCTGTAAGACGTAATGTCAGGCGCAGGCCTAGTAGTAGCTGCACTAATTACTTGCGTTTGTTTGTGACACACACATTATTTATGCTATTATTGTCACTGTAGCTCCTACGAGCACATGTATGCTGTTACTATCACAGCATGCATGTTAACACTATCACAGCAGTACACACTGTAGTACGCAGTAAGTAGTATTACTCTGACAATAACATACGCATGCTGTTGTTACCATATGCAGGCATGTGCTGTAGCTATCATAGTAGCATATACATGCTATTGGTGCCCTAACAGTACCTATATACTCTTACTAGTGTAATTGCACATGCACACTAATGGGCTGTCACTACTGTCTTAACAACTGCTCCTTGTCGTGAGTAGTCGTTCACTTCTTTGGGCAGTCTTTTTTTTTTTTTTGCTATGAGACAGTGTCTCACATAGCCCAGGCTGACCTTGAACTCACTGTGTAGCTGAGGCTGTTCTGGAACTCGTGTGCCTCCTGCCTCCTCCTCTCAGGTGCTGGGATTCCAGGCACACACCACCATACAGCTTCCAGCAGGCTTCTCGAGGGTTTCTCTGCTCCCATCCTTCTGCTCTGGCTCATACCCACCACCACCACCCAGCCAGGCAGCCCTGTCTGTGTGGAAAATTATAGCCTGAGTTGACACAGCCAACTTCAGAGCAAAGCCAAGGAGAGCGCCTCCTTCCTGTGTGTGTGGATCTGAAATGTGAAGAACTAGGCTCAAGGGCACGATGTGGAACCCCTCCAGCCTCTTCAGCTCTGCCACACCTGGTCCATAGCTGTGCGTCAGTACACATGACTAGGCCTGTCTGGGGCTAGCATTTTTTTTCATGGGGCAGGCAACATGGTGGCCTGTAACCAGGGTGGTGGTATCCCAGGGAGAGCACCGGCCTGAGATTTGGGAAGCAGGGTATGGACTTCACCTGACAGCCTTTCCATCCTGTAGCAAGCATACCCCTGCAGGACCCAGGCCCTGAGCGGAAACTTCCTACATCATATATATATATATATATATATATATATATATATGTATATATATATATATATATATATATGCTCCCCCCACCCCCCCGCCCAGAGGAAAAAAATCTTTGTGGAGTCCGTTGTTTGCTTGCTTGCTCTGTAGCCCAGGTTGGCTTCAGTCTCACTGTGCAGCCCAGGCCAGCTTTAAACTCATGGTGATCATCTTGATTCGGCTTCCCGGATGCTGGGGTTAGAAGCATGTCTACTATGCCTGCCTCCTTTTCTCTCTGGAATCTTGAACAAACAGCTGGGCCTTAGATTAGCTATTTGGAGCATGCTGCCCTACTCCAGCCCCTCCCTATCCTTCCTGAGGAAGCAGAAGGCTGTGCAAGCCTCCTGATCCACTTCTGACTTTGAGTCACAGAGGCTGGGCTGGGTCCTGTTAAAAAAAAAAAAAAGAAGAAGAAAAAAAAAAAAAGAAAGAAAGTTCCGTCACACCCTTGAAACCCTTGACCAGTCTGGAGTCATGTTCTCTGCAGCTTTATTTTATACTTCACCTACACAGTGGTCCCCAGAGAGCCAAGAACAGTCAGAGGAAAACTGACAGATTTCTGTAATCATACATTGCCAAAGGAAGCCACAGCTCACAGGGGACATCCATAAATGTCCGCCATCAGTAGCTCCCATTTACCAACACTGCTCTAGCGTGGCCGTGTGTCAGCTCCTGGAATCCTTCGTCTTCCAGGTGTTATTCTCATTTTATAGCGGAGGCAGCCGAGGCCCCTTGGCAAGGAAGTGCCCACCCTCAAATTCAAACTGCGTCCTGCAGGTTCACACCTCAGAGCTGAGGGGCCACTCGGGGCTGCACCACAGAAGCTGCAGCCTCCTGGCCTAGGCCCTTTTTGTGGGGGCCGGGACTTCCTTGTAGTGCAGGGGTGGCCCGAGGCTCAGGCAAGAGAAGTCTGAGGGCTGCTGTCTCTGCCTAGCGAGATCTTCTCCCTGGGAGCCTTTCTTGGGCCATCAAATCTGCCTCCAGTGGGAAGTGCTGGTCTCAGCTGTGGTACGACCACTATGTGTGTGGTGCCTTCCTGGGCACCCCCACTTTTCAGCGTTCTGCCCCAGTGAGCCACAGAGTTTAGTAAAAAAGGCAAAATGGCTGAATTGCATCTGAGCTCATGTCACTGGCTGGCTTTGGCTTCCCCACAGATCTTATCCTCTCCAAGCTGCTCTTTCCTTTCTGGTGACCCCCCACCCCGCCCCCACCCCAGGCAGAGTTGCTCTTGGGCCACAGGCAGAGAGAGGGGAGGGCGTGGGAGACCTGGCATTGCAAAAGAAGCACACACTAAGATCCTAGAATCTGAGAGAAACTGGTTTTGGTTGCTCTGAATAGGGAGAGGGAGGGTGATTAAAGTTTTGATGAGTAAGAAAGTTTTATATGGAATCTGCCCAGAATCTGAAAGGTTAGAATCCACATTATGGGGCCTTATCCTTTTCTATTTCCGTGTTCTCTAACTGTGAAGAGCACAGGGTAGAGAGTAGCCTTCCTGAGTTTTCATTTGCTCATTTTGGTGTTAGAAATTTTCAACAGATCACCGAATCCTCTGTGTGGAAACAGGGGCCTAGCCACAGCTATTCCAGCCAAAGGCAGGTCTAGTACTTCAGGCTCCTGCTGACTAACAAACAACGTACACACACACACACACACACACACACACACACACACACACACGTATACACATAAGCACACACTCCCCCTCACACATACATACAAACACACATGCTTTCCCCACACACCCTCATAACCCAAACTCCTAGCCATATCCTACACATGGCCTTCCCATCTGGTCCTTGTCCACAGGCTCAGCTCTGGTACCGAACCTGTTGCTAATGCCTCACCTCCTTGCTGCCCCTCGTCATGCAGGTCCAGTGAGCTCCAGCCCTCCCAGCCCTCCCGGGCTCCCTGTTCTTCCCCCAGGGAGTCTGCTCTGGCTTGAGGTGGAAGGACCTCTCAGAACAGCTCTTGGCCCCAGCTCCTGCCTACCTGGGTCCTGAGCTGTGACTCCCTGGCCTGCTCCTTAGCCTCAGTATCCCCCAGTCCCTATGTGGGGAGAGGGGGATAGAAAGGAGGCCTCCAAAGAACAGCTCTGAGTGTTCCCGCCAAGTCAACAGACCAGCCTCTGCAGTGGCTGGAGCCTGCTGGGAATCAGCGTGTGGCCCACTGTTTAAGAGATTACAGGTTTTCTTGGGTGACTAAAGCAGCCTCCATTCCCGCCCGACCCCCCTTCCCGTGATCACCACCATGCAACCCCAATCACACTCTTTTCCAGGATCCATGCATTTATTACATCAGGTAAGGGCTCTCCACACTGCTACATACCGACTGTATGCAATTATAAGGGCATGTCATTTGTTTACAAAGATAGCTGGGATAGGCTGGCAAGTCCAAAACTTTAAGACATTTAAAAGCTAACATAGTAAAGGTCATGCAGATTCCAGAACAGTGAGTCATGATACAGCTCGCTCTTTCTTATCTTCAAAATCCAGGATTTTAACTAGAAGAAATCTGAAGAGTAACAGGTTATCTCTAGTCAGATATATATTTAATCCAAGAATTCTAAACCTCTTACCAACTTACTACTAATTAGGAGCAACCCTTATCATGGTAGAGGGCATGAAACCTACATTTTTTTTTTTTTTTTTTTTTGGTAGATTTTTCAAGACAGGGTAGTTTATGCCTTGGCTGTCCTGGAACTCGCTCTGTAGACCAAGCTGGTCTTAAACTCACAGAGATCTGCCGGTCTCTGCCTCCCAAGTTCTAGGATTAAAGGTGTTCGCCGCCACCAGCCAGCATAAGCAGAGGGTGTTTTTTTTTTGGGTTTTTTTTTTTTTTTTTTTTTGTGGTTTTTTCGAGACAGGGTTTCTTTGTGTAGCTTTGCGCCTTTCCTGGAACTCACTTGGTAGCCCAGGCTGGCCTCGAACTCACAGAGATCCACCTGCCTCTGCCTCCCGAGTGCTGGGATTAAAGGCGTGCGCCACCACGCCTGTCGGTACAGAGGGTGTTTTTAAAGAGACTCATATGATAAAATTCATGCCCTTTATCCATATTATGCTTTGAAATCCCACTAAGGTATGTGTAGTGAAGCCCAGATACGAGCCCAGCCTGTGATCTTTTCACTTAGTGATCCTGCATACTGGTACAAAAGAAACACTGAGGAGTAAACAGACTGAGACTGCAAAACAGTTTGGTGGGGCCGGAAAATAACCTGGTCAATGTCACTTGAGCAAGTGGTGAGATTTTGTTTTGTTTTGTTTTTTGTTTTCGAGACAGGGTTTCTCTGTGTTGTTTTGGTGCCTCTCCTGGATCTCACGCTATAGACCAAGCTGGCCTCGAACTCACAGAGATCTGCCTGGCTCTGCCTCCCAAGTGCTGGGGTTAAAGGCGTCCATAGTGACCTTTTCTTAAGTGGCAGTTTTGAATTGCCCTGTGACAAATGGCTGATGATTAGATGCAAATTGATAGCTGACTAGAAGTCTTTGCTGCCAATTGATCTTAAATCTTGTTTATAGCTGCATAATTTATAGCCAGCATAGTAATGGGAAGGTTCCAGTCACTCTTACGATCAAGAAGTTTGTTTGTTTTCTTTCTTTCCTTCCTTCCTTCCTTCCTTCCTTCCTCCCTTCCTTCTTCCTTCCTTTCTTCCTCCCTCCCTTCCTTCCTTCCTTTCTTTCTTCCTTTCTTTTTGAGAATTGGAGCCTTGGATTCTGGAGCTTGTGCATCCAGGCAACATCCCTAACCCGTGCAGAGTCTATTTGAAACTTTTCAGTGTAATTGAGACCAACTGTAACTCCAGTTTCAATCAGGCATTTCCCACTGAATATTATATTCCATGTATGTTCCTATGTTCACTGGAGGAAAAGGCTGGCCTGGAACGCACAGCAATTCTCCTGCTTCAGCCGCCCACTTCTCTTGAATTCTTCATCAACATTTTCCACGTAGTTGTGTGGAGGCATCATGATTTACCCAGCCTCCCTCTGGTGGTGTGCACCTGCAATCCTGGGTGGTGAGAATTGGAGGCAGGAGTGTGGACTACAGGGTCAAGGCCAGTGTGAGCAATTTAGTGAGACTCCATGTCCCCCCCCCCAAAAAAAAAAAAAGGATAGGGAGCTGGCTGAGTAGATAAAGGGTTGCCAGGCAAGCCCGGGAACCAGCAAGTCGGACCCCCAGAACTCATGTGAAACCCAGGTGGGTGTGGCCCCTGGCCCCTGTAATTCTGGTCCTGGGGCTAGAGCCAGGAGATTCAGAGCACTCTGGATAGACAGACTGTCCTATCAGCAAGCTCTGGGCACAGTGAGAGACACTGTTGGTAAACAAAGCACCGAGATCGAGAAAGATGTCTGACATCAACCTCTGGCCACCACACACTAGCACATACATATGCATGTGTGTCCAATACACATGCGAACATGTATATATGCTCTCCCACACACGTGGCACATGCTATAAACAAACAAACAAACAAACAAACAACCCTGGGAAAAGTTATTTCCACTTAATTATACTACAGATGATGTTAGGATAGACCCCTTGGCCCATCGAGTTTTGGCACATCTCAGCCGTCTTTTAAGTGGCTTATGAGATATAGACTAACTGCAGGCCTGCACGTTTGTGAAGAGTCTCTGGGAAGGCTGCAGCCACAAAACAGATCGTTTTACAGCTGCTTTGCTGTTAACGTGCATCAAGTGTGCTGGCCCGGCAGCTGTCACAGCCCTGCACGCTGTCAGTCAGAGCTGAGCCCATAGCCTGGGACTATGGCATTCCTACCGAAGGACGCTAGTTCCTGCCAGTGTTGACTGCCTGTCTTTGGCTCCCTAGAACAAGAGGAGGAGGAGCTGGAGGAGTTCCTGTGTCCTGTGAAAACCCCCACCGGTCTTGTGGGTGCAGCAGCTGCCTTGCAGCCTGTCCCTGCCAGGCCCTCAGCCCTTCAGAACATCTCCCTGAAGCATCTGGGGACGGAGATACAGTAAGTGCCCCGGGGGAGGGGGGGGGATAAGAGGCAGCCAGTCCAAAGCACCCCTTCCTGTGAGCTTCATCTGGTTGCTGCTCTGTGTAGAGATAGGACAAGGCGGGGATTGTTGACTTCATTTCAATTAATCACATTGTTATTTGATATGCCAGGGACTGTAGTCCCAGCACTTGGGAGGCAGAGGCACGGGTGTCATGAGTTCTAGGGCAGCCTAGGCTACATAGTGAGATCTTGCTTCAAAATAGAAAAACAGGGCCTCGGCTGGGAAAGCACTTGCTGCTCAAACCTGGTGACCGGAGTCCCTGAAATGAGCATAAAGGTGGGAGGAGGGAACCTCCGCCCTAGAGCTGTCCCCACAAGCACCCACCCTCCCCCACTTCCCCACACACCATGCCACATGCCGATAAACAAAATCTTAAAAGGAAAATCATTAGAAATTACCCATGGTTTTTTTTTTTTGTTTTTTTTTTTTTTTTGGTTTTTCAAGACAGGGTTTCTCTGTGTAGCTTTGCGCCTTTCCTGGAACTCACTTGGTAGCCCAGGCTGGCCTTGAACTCACAGAGATCCGCCTGCCTCTGCCTCCCAAGTGCTGGGATTAAAGGCGTGAGCCACCACCGCCCGGCGAAATTACCCATGGTTTTACCGCTCATCATCCTTAGCAGTGGTAAAAAGCTCTACATATCTATGTGTAGCTGAGATCACATCAAATGGTGATTCCATATCAAATTATTTACTTCTAACACATGTCCTTGGTCATGTCAGTCATGTCAACTAATTGTGGTGGAGGGCGTTGAGACAAGGTCTTACTCTGTAGCCCCAGGTTAGCCTGGTACTCACCTTGTGGCCCTGGCTGGCCCTGAACTTGTAGCAATCCCCCAGTCTCAGCTTTTTGAGTGCTGGAATTATGAGCATGAACCACCATGCCAGGTCCTGACTGCCTTTTTTTATTATTATTATTTTTAATTTTGTTATTTTATGTGTATGTGTGTCTGAGAGGGTAGCAATGTCTGTCCTTCCTGGGAGAGAAACGGGCTTTAGAGAGAAGACAGGGGTGTCTTCTGGGGACTGCTGGCTGTGGGAAGTACTAACCAAAGCAATTTGGACAGAGGGGCATGGAGCCCAGGAGAGAGGTCTGAGCTGGAGACGGAACCCTGGGGGGACCTGGAGCATGGGTGAGCAGCACCCAGACTGCAGGGCTTATCCCTCTGGAGAGAGACTGAGAGGAACCGAGTGTGTTGGGAACATGCTACAGGGAAGAGGAACCTGGGAAGGCCAGCCTCCCAGCCAGCATGTATCCAGGACAGGTGGTGTGTGCCTGAGGGAGGCCACAGCCACAAAAGTGGAACAGAGGGCATGTGGAAACAGAAAGGAAGGAAGTTTCACGGCATCGCCCCGGCACTGCCCTCCAGCCGCTTGTGATAGCCGCAGACACAAGGCAACAGCAACATTGCATTTTAGTTCCCTGCACTGCCGGAACAGCCCGAGGATGACCGGGTGAAATGAGAGCTGCCCTTGTGCGTGGCATTGGCCCTGGCAGGCCGTGAGCTTGCCCTGGTGCAGCCTGAGCACAGGTCATCCTCAGGGGACAGGGAGAAAGGCATCCTGAGCACAGGGCATCCTCGGGGGACAGGGTGAAAGGCATCCTGAGCACAGGGCATCCTCGGGGGACAGGGTGAAAGGCATCCTGAGCACAGGGCATCCTCGGGGGACAGGGTGAAAGGCATCCTGAGCACCGCCAGAGGCCCTGTGCTCTCGCTGACTGGTTAGGACAGGTTCATAGTGAGCTGCTGGAAAGCATCAGGCCTGACACTCAGTTCTCCTCCCCGCCCATCGGGACACGTCATAACGCTCGCTTCCAGGCTGTTGTGAAGATGAAGTGAATATGATGCATCATCGTGTCGCTCTTAGAACTTGGCCTGAGGGGGCGGGGGGGGGAGGGGGGGGGAGCTTGTGTTATGATCTGTTCCTAACCGCCCTGGCAGAGGAGGCGACCCAGGAGGATAACTGGCCTGCTGGCTGCTCTTGCCCTTCATCCTCATCACCCCGTGCTGACCAAGCCTTTCGGAACAGAGCTGAGTTTGGTACTCCTTTCACTGCTGTGACCTAGCTAAAGCCACTCAAGGAAGCGGGGCTTGTTCTGGGTCACAGGCAGCCCAGGGTATCCAGGAAAGCATGGAGGCGAGAGCCAGGCACCTTGCGTTCAGTCAGGAAGCAGAGTCACATGAGTGTATAACTCATTTTCTCCTCTTTATTCATTCTGGAACCCTCCGTGTCCATGCATGATGCTGCCCACGTTCAAGGTGGGTCGTCTCCCTTCAGTTAAAGCTTTCTGGAAACATCTCACAGGCGCACTTAGAGGTGCATTTCCATGGTGATTCAAATCTAGTAAAGCAAGCGGACAGTGACGATCAACCACCCCAGGAGCCAGCGCACACGGAGAGTAATCTGAATTGCTCCAGGCAAACTTGATGGCAGAGAGATGCTTCCTCCAGGGGCCGGGGCCACCTGGACAGTGGTAAAAGGCAGAAGGCATCTCTATTCCAGAGAGATTACAGCCAGGACCAAAAAGGCCCTTCCTGACTTAAAGTTGGGATTTTCTTGCTCTTCCACACCCAAGGACCACTAGTCACAAGCCCCCGTGACATGCTGGGGAAGCTTAATTGTAGCACCAATCTTAAAGAGTCTTACTAATAAAAACAAACCTGGAGCCAGGTACTGGGGTCAATGCTGGAAGATCAGAGAAGCAGAACAAGCCACAGCTTCCTCACCTCGCCAGTTCCTCAGCTGATCCTGTTTCCTCAGACTGGAAGCCTCTGAGTCCTCATCCAGAATGGATCTCAGCTGAACTGCTGCTCAAAAGCCTAAAAACTTAACCATCTCTAGTTCCTGGTCCTCACACCTCATATATCTTTCTGCTTTCTGCCATCACTCTCTGGGATTAAAGGCGTGAGTCACCACGCCTGGCTGTTTCCAGTGTGGCTTTGAACTCACAGAGATCCAGATGGATCTCTGCCTCCCAAGTGATAGGATTAAAGGTGTACGTGCCACCATTTTCTGGCCTCTATGTCTGTCTAGTGGCTGTTCTGTCCTCTGACCCCAGATAAGTTTATTAGGGTGCACAATATTTTGGGGAACACAATACCACCACACTTAACTCCTGACAAAAGGAAGTGTGGGCAGCAGTGACATTCACCCCACTCGGCCAGTGCCTCTGGCTACGGCCTGTGTCCCTTGTTCCCTCTCCAGTGTTTGTGGCTTGTGACCTGTGAGCCGCATGCTAGCAGTGCTGGGCACACCCTGACCCCCATCGCGGGGGTTGGTGGTCTTTCCTGCATGCCCACTGACATTGACTTTCTCACAGGGGGAGTAAGAAGCAAGAAGGGCAATGACCAGTCCTAGAAGTCAGGGGTCTTTAGTAGCAGGGTCTTAATAGTAACCAAATGGTTATTGGCTATTGGTCTGGTTATTAGGATCATAATGCTGATCTTAATCTCACCGATGACTACATTCCTTATCAATCGGTGAAAAGACAATCTCATTCACTCCTTATTCTGACCCCATCTATTGAAAACAAGCAGACTGGATCTCCTTTTAGAACTAAGTTTCAGGCTGGTGAGGTGGCACAGGTGTCTGCTGCCAAGCCTGGGGACCCGAGTTCCGTCCCTGGAACACACGTGATGGCGAAAGAGAACTAACTCCCCAGAGTGCTCTCTGATCTCTGCACATGTGCTGTGGCATGTGCATGTGTGTGTGTTCACACACGTGCAAATGAAAGAAAATGGCTCTTCTTTTTAAAGTCCCACAAAATTGATAACTTTTAGCTAGGTCAAGAAAGAGAGAAAATTCAAATTACTAAATTTGGGAACAATAACAAAAAAAGGGGGTCATTTACTACCAACTCTATAGAGATGGAAAAGGATTGTTAGGGCCAGACATGGTGGTTGGGAGGACCTAGCACTCAGGAGGTTGAGACAGGAAGGTTCTGAGTTCAAGGTCAGCCTGAGCTACTTAGTGAGTCCCTGTCAAAAATGAAACAGGCTCTGAGGGATAAATTTGAAATTTTAGATGAAAAGGACAAATTCCTAAAAAGACACAAACTGCTGGACTGACTGAAAAAGAACTCAAAATCTGAGTAGACCTAATAACTAGAGCCTGAAGGGCTGGGGTGGCTTCCCCCAGAAAGTTCTGCAGATACCCGAGGAGGGACGCAGCACTCCCTTTGAGTTGGGGGGGGGGTTGCTGATCTGATCTCTGCACCCACTGTCCTTTTCAACCTGTCCCAGTTTCACATCCATTATCAGGCTCAGGCCCTTATTCCCTTCCTTTTCTGGGACCTGAACCAGACTCTTGAAAACCGCGTTTTGTGTTTCTCCAGCGTCTGAGCGTTTGTGGAATGAGGGTTTTCCAGAGTGACTGTCATCTATCCTGTTTCTCAAAGCACGTGTCTCACACAGGGATGGTACAGCAGAGTCAGAGGCCCACGTAGGTCTACTGACTTTCATATCCTCTTGTCTGAACATCCCCACCCCACTGCCCCTTAGCAAATGCCCTCCGGGGGCAATAGCACCTAAATGGTAACTGGTCATAGTGGAAACTAGTTGTTTGTTACATCTCAGAACAAATTTCCGCAAATCACAGAAAATATTATCCCTCACTAGACAGGGTAACTCTTAATGTTGTCTCTTTTTTTTTTTTTCTTTCTCTCTTTTAGAAAAAGAGTCAGCATATCAATATATTTCATTTTTTCCTATTCTTTATTTAAGGCAGGAGATGTTCATGGATACTCTGTGACAGTAAGTATTCTCAGTGAGATTGGGTCAAGAGAAACGTGGGGCTGGCGATGTAGCTCAGTAGAGAGAGCCCTTCCCGCTCAGGCTCATCAAAGCTCTGCACTTGATCCCCAGCAGCCCACGGCAGAAGGATTACAAGTCCACAGTCGTTCTATGTCACACAGTAAATTTGTAATGCAATCTGAGATGCATGAGACCCTGTCTCAAAAATTAAAAAATGAGCCGGGCGGTGGTGGCGCACGCCTTTAATCCCAGCACTCGGGAGGCAGAGGCAGGCGGATCTCTGTGAGTTCGAGGACAGCCTGGACTACCAAGTGAGTCCCAGGAAAGGCGCAAAGCTACACAGAGAAACTCTGTCTCAAAAAACCAAAACCAAAACAAAACAAATTTTAAAATGAATAGGAAGAACTGGAGAGATGGGCTCAGTGGTAAAGTGCCTGATGTGTGGACCTCAGGTCCCTGGCACCTGCCTCTGACTGGAGCACTGGGGAGGCAGAGCCAGGAAGATCTCCGGGGCTCTCTGGCCAGCCAGCGTAACTGATCAGCAAGCTCTGGGGTCAGTGAGAGACCCTGTCTAAAAAAAAAAAAAAAAAAAAAATTAGATAGTGAATGAAGAAAATACCAATATTTCCCACAGCCCACACACAAACGTGGAGGTGAGGTGGGGCTGAGTTTAACCTTTTTCCTACATGGCAAAAGGATTTTGAATGTAAGATCATTGTGGACTCACAAATAGGAGCATTCAAAACACATTTCAATCACTCAGGCACCGGATTCTTCACATCTTTTGCATCCACATTGAACCAGCTCTCGGGAAATTTCAAAGGCCAATGGCTAAGTCTCTCTGCCTTCCGAACCCCTCCTACAAAACTCCACTGGGAAACACGGATGCTCTGTGGCTGCCTTTCAGAAACCCTCATCCTCCCCGCCACACGCCGTGGCCGCCCTCCCTGGACAGGTGTACCTCCTGCGGCCTGTTTCTTTTTGTTGTGCCTAGGCTGTTTCTTTTTGTACAGCCCGGGTCTTCAAACAGTTTGCTCTTTTTCTCCCCCTTGCTATTGATTTCAGAATTGATGTGTTTTATCTCTTTGCCAGGGAAAATGAACACTTGAGCCGCCTCTTCATCGGGTGGACCATGAATGTTGCTGTAGTCTGTTCTCTCAGGCCTTTGGTGCTAGCTGGCTCTTTCTGTGAACCGCACAGGGGTTAAAGTCTGGACCCGCGGATGGGGCCTCGGCTTCAACAAGCTATTGGCTGAAGCTGGCCTGGGAACCGGTGTAATAAGGCCCTTGGAAACCATGAGTCAGTGAAACCTGCAAGGCAGGGTGGGTCTGGGTCCAGGAAGAGGGCAAAAGCAGAAAGCTGCCAGGAAATGCTTACAACATGCCTCAGCAGAGCCAGGAACCACTTTGGGCACGGTAGTTAGGAGGCCAGAGGGTTTGGGGAAGTTAGGTTGGCAAGTCCATTCAACATTTGTTCAACAGACGTGAAGCAATCTCTTATTACAGTCACGGTTCTCGGTCTACGAGCAAGCAGAACGACAAGTATGGAACACACACTCCAGGGTTGGGGCTGCCGGAACCAAGCTTGTAAGAAACAGTGTCCATTGCAATTGTGAACTTGCAGAGATGTGGCTACCTGTAAAAGACCTGTACAAAATAAAGCCAGTCAGTAATTCCAGCATCAGTTGGGGAGAGGCTCATGAGATTCACCCCTAGCTGAGGAACTATTGGCCACTGGTGGCTGCCGGGGGAGGGAGACATTGTTCTTCAAGGCTGTGGCCAACAGTAGGTTGTCCATGCTCAAGCAGACTCAGTAGGAAGGGCATATGTTGGGGGTGGGGTCCTGAGGAAGGTGGGAGGGAGGAAGATGGGTAGATAGGTGGTCAAGATGCTTTGTAGGGGGCTAGGGAAATGGTTCAGTGGTCAAGAGCACTTGTTCTTTTTGTAGAGGACCACCTGGGTTCAATTCTCAACACTACCTTGGTAGCTCACAGCCATTGGTAACTCCAGTTATAAAGAGATCTGATGCCTTCTTCTGACCTCCACAGACGCCAGGAATGCACGTGGTTCACAGACGTATGTGGTGGTTTGAAGGAAAATGGACCCCAAAGGGAGTGGCGTTATTAGGAGGTGTGGTCTTGTAGGAGTAGGTGTGGCCTTGTTGGAGGAAGTGCATCACTGTGGGGGCGGGCTTTGAGGTCTTATGTATGCTCAAGCCACACCCAGTGTCTTAGACCACTTCCTGTTGCCTGCAAGTCAAGATGCAGGCCTCTCAGCTAGCTCTCCAGCACTGTGTCTGCCTGCATGCCACCATGTCACACCATGATGATAATGGACTGAACCTCTGAACTGTAAGCCACCCCATCAAATATTTTTCTTTATAAGAGTTGCTGTTGTCATGGTGTCTCTTCATAGCAATAGAAACTCTAACTAAAATAGACATACATGCAGGCAAAACACTCATAAAGTAAGTCTAAAAAATATTACACTACATCTATGCGTGTGAAATTCATCAAGAATAAAAGGGAGGGGAAGTATAGTGTAGAAAGGGCTAAATGAGAAGGATGAGGGGCTTGGGGCAGGAGGGTGGTGCCTCACACAGGATAGGGAGTGTGGAGCCCAATCTGGATGGTTGGAAGCGTGCTGGTGAGGCCGGAGCTCGAGCAGGCAGCAAGAAGAGCAGAGAGGTTGCCAGCCTCATGCTCCTCGCTTCTCCTTTCAGAAATACCATGCACAATATCCGTGGCAACAAGCAGGCCCAAGCCACAGGCCATGGACCACTAGTGGAAGAGTCTCCACAGGGTGTGGAGCCTCAAGGCGGGGAGCAGCCCTTGATCTCGGACCCCAGCACTCCAGGTGAGCTCTGCCCAGGTCTGAGACCAAGCCCTTTGTCCTCCCTGCCTGCAAGAGCGTATGTGTGTGGCTCAAGCAGAGTACATTTAGTGTAGTTCTGGTTGGGTGGAAGGCTGAGAAGTCCAAGGTCAGCACACTGAAGGTTTGGATTCTATTCAAGGCTCCATTCTAGGCTTGGAGACAGCCACTGCTGTCTTCTCAGGTGCTGAGAGTCTCATCTTCCCCTTCTGAGGGCACAAATCCTGTCACGGGGCTCCACCTTCATGCCTTCATCTCAGTTACTTAAGGCCCTTCCTCCCTAATGCCATCGGACTGGGGACTAGAGCTTCAGCCTGGGGCTATGGGGACACAAACATTCAGTCCTTAGTGGTGTATGGAGTGTGACAGACTTTTCCTGGGGAGATGTAACACACACACATACACACACACACACACACACACACACGTCTATTTACCCCCAGGAAGGGGACCCACGACAGACTAAAATAATGATTATACCAAAGTCCAGCTTGGCTGAACCAGTGGGTTTTACTGGGGTTACCTAAAAGGGTCAGGAATGACTCAAACAACTTTATCACCCAGAGGTGCCCAGCACAGGTACAGACTTCCGAAAGCTGCACCCCTGGAGCTCTCTGCACACCTCACGGGCAGATCAGCGTCTGTGAAGTCGCTTGATCTGTCTCCTGCCCGAGCAGTTTACTTAGTTTTACACTCCTGGGGAGGGACCTCCGGAGTCTCCCAGGTGTCCCTTCTCCAATGAGTTACCATCTGTCTACCCTTTGTTTACCTTCTGAGTCTTACAAGTCTCCCGTCCCTCTTGGAGTGAAATGTCAAAGCTGAAGGCCTCCAGCATTCTCCTGGGCCTCCAGGGGTTAAAAACAAGGATCGCTTTGCTTCCACCTTGAGACAGAGCCTTGTGTATCCCAGGCCTCTAACTTGCTATGTAGCGGAGGATGACCTTGAACTTCTGATCTTCTACCTCTGCCTCCATGCTGGGATACAGGCACGCACCCCACACCAGGCTCGAGGATGTTTTATTGTAGTAAAATATACATAACAATTTCCCATTTTACTACTTTTCATTACACCATTCTGTGGCATTACGTGCGTTCACACTATTATGTGACCACCACTGCCATCTTTCCCTCAAAATTCTTAGTGGTGATTCACAAATGAAGCAAAGTGTATTTCCCTCTTTGTAATTCATGGGGAAAGGTGCCGTTGTGTGGGTGAGGCATCCGTATGTAGATGGAGAATTTTATTGTTTCTGCCCATCCTGACATCTGTGTTTTTCTCCTCGAGCAGGAAAAGAGCCGGAGGATCCTCCCAGGCCTGCACCCAGGACCTCACTGCCCTCGAGTCCCATGCAGAAACCTAAGCGACAAAGCAACACTTTCCCATTCTTTTCTGACGGGCTGGCTCGGAGCCGCACAGCCCAGGAAAGGGCGGTGGCCTTGGAACAGCAAGTGCTGATGCTCACCGAGGAGCTGAAGTCCCAGAAGGTGAGCCCAGCCCTTGGAGCCCTGCTGGTCACTGTGCTTTGCCTCAACCCAACCCGGCACAGCTAGTCTGCGGTCTTCACAGGACAACTGTGGAGGTCAGAGGGCCTCGCTATCAATCACTCAGAAACATGCTGTCACACAAACCAGGTGTGACACCAAAGGCAGGGGTCTCTGGAGGCTCCCTTTAATAACTGATTCTTGGATGCCTCTTAGAGACATGAAGAAAGGCAGTGTCTGGGAGGTGCTGTCTGGATCAGGGTCTTAGGAGGGGTCCCTGACGCACAGGGAGGGGTGGTGGTACCTGATGACTGTGTGCACCTGAGGGACTGACACAGGACAGAGGAAGCTGGCAATGTGTGGCAGAGAACGGTGACAGGCCAGGTGATTTCGTTGTCACATGAGAAGTTCACCGTCGCAGTTACAAAGAGGAGGTGTGGGGCCGTTATGGAAAATACAGGGCACGCGCCCAGAGGCCTTAACGTTATTCAGAAGGCTTCAACTCAGAGCAAGGCATGTTTTTATGGTAAAGGCTGTTCTGTGATGTGGTGAGCGTCAGTGGCAGGCGCGTGGGAGAGCGGCCGCGCTGGCCAGGTACCTCTCTCTAGCATAATGAAAGTGAAGGTCTCACAGCTGTTACCACAAAGCCCACGTAGGGCCTTGGTGGGTTCTTTTGCCCCAGTGAGGAAGGTGGAAGCTTGTGCCTGAGCTCCGGCTGCCCAGGGACCCTTCCTGCTTTCTTTCTTCCTGGTCCTTGCTTGCACAGGACTCGGGCTGGGGTGGGGCACGTGGTTTGTCCTGCTCAGTCTTCACTCATGTCTATGGTTCTGCTTGTGCTTTCTGCCCTGTTTGGGGAGAAGGCAGTTGAGAGAAGCTCTCTCCTAGCTAACCTCGCCCCTTCACCGAAGGCCAGGAGTTACGGTTAGTGAAGTAGATGGTGATTGGAGGGGGTTCTTCCATTCGTTTGTCTTCACCTCGGGCCGGCAGTGCGCATGCACACAGTGTGCTGGCGTCAGGGAAGAGCAGAGCGAAGGTCACAGGCCCAGCCCGTACAGGACACGCGTCGCATCGCAGGGGTAGCCGTGGGGCGAATGAACACCCGGACGTGTACTTGCCGCATGTGCCATGTCCTGTGTGGGGACATAGCCGTGATGTGGGAGCTCAGGTCTTCCCTGAGCCCTGTGATCCTCTTCCTTCTGTCCTTCCGGCTCCCCGGTCAGAAAAGGGTATTCAGTTGAACTGAAATGGCTGTGGGACCCCCAGATTCACGTCACTGAAGCTCCTCACCCAAACTTGGGGAGAAAAAAAAAAGGAAAGGAAACCGTGATTGTAAACACAGCCTGTCCTGTCCCCACATGTCCTGTCCTCCCAGAGTGTACAGGTAGCTCACCCCTTACCTAACCTTTCTTTCTAAGGCATAACAAATGGCCAGAGGTGCTCCGGAAGCCCTTGGAGACCTGGGCACCTCTGGAGGCTCGTTGCCTTCCATAGGTGAAGGCAAGACCCTTGGGGACCTTTCGGGGCTGCCGGGCTATAGATTCACATTCAAAGGAGAAGGTCATGAGGAAGTTGTCTGGGCCTTTCAAAATGTGATTTTACTGGGTAATTTCCTAGGAAACCTTCACTTTGTTGGGACAGATGGTTGGGGAAAAGGGGTTTGTGGTCTCGCCTTTGACTTACAGGGTGAGGGTACTTCACCGCTTCCAGCCTGTCTCATGCGTGTACAACAGTCCAGCGGTGACTCCCGGCACAGACCCGCATTCTGACTGTAGTGTGTCCGGTAAACTCCCAGCCTGTCTCCACTTGGTAAAGGGAGTTATGGCCATTCTTGGTGGAGAGGTCCAGTTCTGAACCCTCAGCCAATGCCTGGCTCCCCACAGTGCACCACAGCTGCCAGGTATGGCCATCAGGCTTTAACTTGGATGCCTCCAGCCCTAATGTTGGTTCCTCCTGCCTTACAAAGAGCAGGTTCCCTCCTTTGGACTCTGAAGAGAGACATTCATCTCAAACCCTTTTTGTTGCCGTGGTAAACACCATGACCAAAAACAACTTGGAGAGAAAAGGGTCTGTTTCATCTTACACGGCTACAGTCCGTCATTAAGGGAAGCCATGGACGGAACTCAAGGCGGGGCTTCAAGTAGAAATCACGGAGGAGCACCACAGCGCCGCCTACTGACTGTCCCCACGAGTTTGCCCGCCCCCCCTCTTTATCCGGTCTAGGCCCCCCTGCTTCACAGGCCAGGCTGATCTGGGCAGTTCTTCAGCTGAACGTCCCTGTTTCCCAGCGACCAGGTTTGTGTCACGTTGACAGCTGGAGCTAGCGATGACAGAGTCCATCAGGAGGAAAACGGCTCCTGGCTTTCCCAGGGGCAACACCTATGAGATGCTTCCCTGTGTTTGGTAGGAAAATGTGTCTAGCTTCAGGAAAAATGGCGACATGTCTAAGTTTAGCCATCCAAGTAGACCAGTGGTTCTCAACCTGTGAGTCATGACCCCTTTGGGGATTGAAGAGCCCTGTCACCAGGGTCACCCAAGACCACCCAAAAATATAGATATTTACATTATGATCCATAACAGTAGCAAAATGACAGTTATGAAGCATCAGTGAAGTAATTTTATGGTTGGAGGTCACCGCAACGTGAGGAACTGTATTAAAGGTCGCAGCATCAGGAAGGTTGAGAACCAGTGAAGTACCTGAACATCAATGGAGTCAGTAGCCCTGTGAGAATTTACCTCAAATTTTAGGCTATGGAAAGCATACTGGGACCAAACCCCTGTGTTGTAGAATATCATTACTTTTGTTTAGGTTGCATTTGTTTAACTCTGTGAAGCTGTGTTACTGTGCCTGTCTAAAACACCTGATGGTCTAATGAAAAGCTGAACCGTCGAGCTGAATGGCGAGGCAAGACAAAAGATAGATGGGGCTAATTCAAAGTGAAGGAAAGCTGACTAGAAACAAGCCAAGCTAAGGCCGGGCATTTATAAGTAAGAATAGGTCTCTGTATGTGATTTATTTGGGAGCTGGGTGGCGGGACCCTCAAAAGAGCAAAAACAAACAACAGTCCTGCCCTCAAAGACTCTGCTGTCCAACAGGGAAGAGGAGATGAAGTATGCTCACTGCCAGTGTCGTGTGGCCCCAGCCCAGGGCTGTCTGGACACCAGCTGCAGTTCTTAACACTGATGCCATCCTCCCTTCCCGAACAGGAAACTGAAGGTCTGAGGTTCCGAGAGGTCTCCAAACCCAAGCTTCCCAGGGACCAGAGTCTGGGCCCAGAGTCTGATCTGTTACCACTAGAGCCTCGATCCTTCCGCTGGGCCCTGCTTGAGGGGCTCAGAGGAGGCTCCTTGCCTGAGGTCTGGTGCTGCAGGCCTAGGATGCTGTCCACAGCCAGGGCCGCCTCCGCTCTTCCCCAGTCTCATGGCCTAGCATCATACACAAGTACTGATACACAGGACTGATCTTAGAAAACGCGCGTGCACTCCCAATGCCTCCCTATGTCAGTAAATCCACGGGGACTCTGGTACCCGTTAAGCCTTCATCCCAGTATCCATCTGGGCATCCCGTTGCTGGCCCTGTAGAGGTTTAGACTGCAGGAGACAGCTCCAGGTGGCAGGTTGGCCAGGCGCCTCAGGCCCCTGAGCTGATAGTCACGCCCAGTTTGAAAGCCGTCTGCCCTGGCAGATGGCTGACTGGTGGCTGGTGTTGGCCATCTGTTAGCTGCTGGGAAGCTTGGACCCCAGTGGGGCCACTTAGGCTCACTCAGGAGGTCTTGGTTGTTTGTTTAGGAAACTCAGTGGGGACAATCTTTCAGCCCCCTCCCAGAACTTCAGAGTACTGCAGACAGGGCCTGGGCCTTGACTTGGAAGAGGGGCGGGAGGCACCCTAGCTGACACTACTTGAGGAAAGGCTTTTGACACTTTTTTCTTTAATTCTTGAGGCAACTCTGCAGGGAACTGAGGTCTTTATCACCTGCCTAATTAGGGGAAAGTTGATATTCTGTGAAGTGGCCAGCCCAAGCCACCCTGTTAAATGGAGCCTCCTTGCTTCTGTTAGCCTGTCTTTTGTGACTGTAGCAATATGCCCAAGGCAGGGCTGCTTTATGAAGAAAAGGTTTGTTCTGTCTCAGGGCTCCCCTGACTACTGGGGTTACAAGTACACACAACCACATAGCTCACTGTAGGCAAGCACCCCACCAACTTTAAGCCTGAGGTATCGCACCTGGGATGGCCTTGCTGGCATAATTCAGAGGCAATTCAGGGCATCATAGGGCAGGAGACAGGGAGTTCTTATGTGTGCGTCCTTTCCTCCTCCCCAGCAGGGTTCAGTGGTGGGCACTCCACCCTCATGACCTTATCTCGTGCTACTCACCTCTCGAGGACCCCCAGAGACGCAAGGACTGTTTTCTCCCTCTTAATAGAGTCCAGTGGGACCGCAAATCAATATTTGAAGTTTAGACACACTCACGCCACAGCAGAGCGTGAGGCCTGGGTTAACTCCCAACCAGTCTCCTGAACTTCCCTTAGCAATGCGTATATTGGTGCTCTAGCAAAATAAAGGCTGATTTAAAAGGATGACCTACTGGCTTTTCAAAAGGAAAATCAAACAGCTCATGACCAGGAATGAACACCTGAGACGGGCCAGACAACTGGATCGAGGAGTGTCCCTCAGTCAGCTCTCTGCCTCCTACGACTGGTCCTCAGGCATGGCTGCTGGTCTTGGAAACCACCCAGCCCTTCCAGACAGGGGTCCAGGATGATGCAGGGGATTGTGCTGCGTCTATCCGTGTGTTCCTGACATGTCGCACGTGGCCGCTGCTAACTAGTCACTGTCAAGGAGGGATCCACAGCGTCCTTAGGATAAAAGCAGCTTCAGAACTGTGATGTTGGGCTGGGGTGTAGCCCACGCTGGTAGAGTTCGGGTCTAACGTGAAGCAGGCCCGGTAGCACACCTTGTAATCCCAGCCCTCGGGAGGTGGAGACGGGACAATCAGATGTTCAAGGCCATCCTTAGTCAAAGAAATTCCTGAGGCTACATGAGAGCCTGTCTCAAAAGCTTCCCTTAGCATTTCCCTGTGGTTCATGTGTGGAGCGTGAAGCCAGTTTCCACAGGCTGGCTCTAAGCCTGGCGTGTGGCTTATATAGTTGGCGGGTCACCTGGTAACTGCGTCACCAGACCTGTCCATCTCTGCCCACTCTCCAGCCTTCACCGTCCTGCTCTCATGGGTACCTGCTGAGGCTCATCTCCTAGAGTCCTCCCAGACATGGCCACATCATAGCTTCTTAGCAGGTGAGAGTTTGAACCGTTTGTACCAATACAGTCAGTGCTGGTTCTAAATGGTAGTTTCATGTTTTTTACAAGTCATCAAAAATTGGCATAAGCACAAAATCTTTGGTCAGCAAAAAAGTACTGTAGCTGTGTGCCTTTTTAGCAATTGGACTGTGGTGCTGGGACGAAGAGCCCAGGCCCGTGCCCATGTTAGGTGAGTCCTCTGGTGTATCTACACTCCAGCCTGCTGCCATTTGCATTTTTAAGAGCATTATGGACTTGTATGGTTATTTTTTATTTTTAAAAATTATTACATTAAAATGGTTTGATTACTCCAACTTTTGGCACCCCCAACTTTGTAGTTTAAAAATAATAGTAATAATAACGGGACCACTGGGATGGTGGCTCAGTGGCAGAGCATCTACAAGGTCCTGGGTTCTAGGCCCAGCACCACCGAAAACAAGCAAGCAAAAAACAGTAACATAAAATTACGGTCTGGTTTTAGGTTTGTTTTGGTTTAGTTTGGTTGTTTGTGATCTCCCTGTCTCTGTTCCCCAGTGCCAGGATCATAGGTGCTACCACATGGCATCCTGGAGCCGTTTTGAAGTGCTCAGGCCTGTAATGGTGTGTGTGTGTGTGTGTGTGTGTGTGTGTGTGTGTGTGTGTGTGTGTGTGTGTGTGTGTGTGTGTGTTCATATTGTACAACAGATCTCCTGGCAGTCTTCCTCTGGCAAATTGAAAACCTGAGCCATTTAACAGCTGCATTCCTGCTCCCCACCCTGGGGACCATACTGTTCTGGGCTCTGTGAGTTTGACCTCTCTAGTTTACCCCTGACCTGCAGAATTGCAGCCATGTTTGTGACTGGCTGGTTCCACTTAGTGTGTCACCCTCCGAGGTTCCTTCAGGGCTGAGAAGGTGGTTCGGTGGATAAAGGCACTTGCCACCAAGCCTAATGACCTGAGTTCAATCCCAGGAACTGGAGGAAGGTGAGAACCAACTCCCTTCCACGAAGGGGCACACACACACATGAGCATACACGTATACACATACACAAATAATAACTAAACATTACATTTTTCTTTTGTTTTTCAAGACAGGGTTTCTCTGTGTAGCAGTTCTGGCTGTCCTGGAACTCACTCTGTAATTTGAGGCTGGTCTCAAACTCACAGAGATCTGCCTGCCTCTGCCTCCCAAGTGCTGGGATTAAATGCGTGTGCCACTACCACCACCACCCCCCCCCCCAGCTATTAACATTAAAATTTTTAAAAATCTTGTTTAATTAATAAAACATCCCTATAATAATCAAAGTTCTTTTTTTTTCCCTGAGACAGGGTTTCTCTGTGTGTAGCTTGAAGCCTGTCCTAGATCTCGCTCTGTAGAGGCCGCAAACTCACAGAGATCTCCCAGGCTCTGCCTCCCAAGTGCTGGGATCAAAGGCATATGCCACCACCATCCGTCAAGTTCCTTCTTTTTAAGGCTGAGTAGTATTCCTTTGCATGTATACAATGCATTTTGTTTACTTACTCGTTCACCGGTGATACACCTATTGATTGGGTTGTTGTAACAAGGTCTCACTGTAGCTGGCCTCACATCTCTGATCCTCCTGCCTCCACCTCCTAGAAGCTGGCATTGCAGATGTGCCCCACCACTCCTCATTCTTGGCTATCTTGACTGGCGTTGCTGTGTTCATGGGCTGTTTCCACTGGAAAGAAGCATTCTGCTTCAGACCCCGTGTGCTGGGGCGAGGAGAAGCCAGGGCTCCTGAGCTTCTACTTGGAGCCCTCTGCCCTCTTTAGTCTGAGCTTGTCTCTGGGGTTCCAGTCTCTACGTGACAGCATGGCGGCTGGGCAGGAGGTCCACACTCTCTGGCCTCCCGGTTTCCCATATCGATGAGCTTCCTGCGAGGCTGCTTCCTCTTCCCAAGCTCCTTTCTCCCAAGCGTGACTTCTGGTGTAGAGATGGAGTGGGGTGGTGGTTGGGGCTCCAGGCTGGAAGCCTGATTGGAGATGCTGAGAACTGAGTGAAGGAAGGGGCCCAGGGGCTGTGAGAGCCAGCTTGCAGACCCTCTGAAGCAGGGGAAGATGCTTACTGGCTTCTGGTCTAGAGCCAGACTCAGCTATGGATGGCGTCTGTGCCTGTTTCACCCGTCAGTGATGCAGGGCCATCTCCAGGTCTCAGCTAGCCCCTGGAACCACAGGAATGTTAATCTCTCACTAGAGCCCCAGGAAGCTGTTGCTCCATCCCGGGACATTCCAGACATAGTGGTCTGGTGTGCGGTCATGTCCCCACCCCATCTCTGTCCACACTCAAGAGCTCCCGAGGCGCTGAATCTTCCCTTTCTGTTCCCTGGGCCTTTGCTTGGGCTGTCTTTTGAGCTTTCTTTGGGGGCCAAGCCTGGAAAGGCTTCCCTGCCCAATCTCCTGTGTGCTGTTGACCATCTCTGACCCTCTTCATTCCTCAGGACTCCGTTTGAATTGCTTTGCCGTGTTGTCGGGTGCAAGGGCCTCTTCCTTCCCTCACCTCCACCCCAGGCAGAAGCCACTGTGCCCCACCAAATCCCTTTGCCCCTCCCTCACGGCAAACCATTCCACTACAGTGGTCCGTCTTTACTCTCAGTCTTTGCGGTCCTTGGATGTGGGAACTGTCACCTATCCCTTTCTGGGCTGCAGCACCTGGCATGGCGGTGTGGGGTTAGTTCTTGAATTTGGAAGCCTGAGGCAGGAGGATCATGAGTTTGAGGGCAGCCTAAGCTGATAGTGAAGCCCTGTCTCAAACACAATCGAAAGCTGGAGAAGAGATTGTCAGTAGACCCGAGGTGGTCTTATCAACTGCTCCGTCATGGTCTCTGGCAGTTCTCCCAGATGGAACCGTGCTTAGTAACTAATTCCGCCCAGCTGATTCACTTACTGGAATGCTGCAGCTTGGGCACAGTTGAGGTGTCACTAAGAGAATGTGTGTTCCGAGCTCACGAGCAGGGTTAGGACAGTGACCTGTGGGGCGTCCCCACACCTGGGCTGCCTGGCTTCTGAAGTTCTGATCCTGGCCTGGACCAGTCCATTCCCTGCTTTGGGCTCGGCAGGCCTGGGTCCTGGGGAGGTTAGAGTACTCCGTCACAGTGAAGCGCCGCAGACCTGGGGTCAGAGGACGAAAGGCCATTGCTGTTTCTGACTATCCAGCACTTACTTCCTGTAGCGGCCTTGCAGGCACTGTGTCATTGCTAGGCTGAAGGCTAGACACACAGAGATTGGGCTCGCTTGGTGAGTGCCCTCCAGTCCTGTCTCAGCTTGCTTGAGCGGCTGTCTGGATACTGTATTCATTTTTTTTCTAGTGGCTGTAACAGAACCTGACAAAAGCACCTTCAAGAGAGAAGGTTATGATGTAACTATGAGGCACAGTTCAAAGTTACGTTCCATCACTGCAGAGAAGTCCTGGCATTAGGACCCGGCAGCTCATCACATCGCATCTGCACTTAGGAAGTGGGGAGGTGAATGCCATGCTCAGCTCCCTTCCCCTTTTCTCCTTTGCATTCAGCCCCCGAACTCCAGCCCATGGCATGGTGCCACCCACATTTAAAGTGGGTCTTCCCACCTCAGTTAACCTCTAATCTAGAAACTGGTTCACGGGCACGCCCATGTGTGTTTCCATGGTGATTCTAAACCCATCAAGTCGACAGTCAAGATGAACCGCCTCAGACGCCATCTTGAGGATCCTGAGGCTTGAACTACCATGGCAAGAAGGGATATCACAGTCTTTAGTAGTATGTGGAGGAAAGAGAGGGTGAGAGACAAGAGTCACCCCCGCGTGCCACACCCCTGCAGCCCATTTCATTGCTAAGCTCAGGCTTTGGGGTCTGGATGCTTTAGGATTGAACTCCCGTTCCTGGACTTCAGTTTGTTCCTGTGTGTGTGTGTGTGTGTGTGTGTGTGTGTGTGTGTGTGTGTCTTTTGGGGGGGGTGTTTTTTTGTTTTGTTTTGTTTTTGTTTTTTTGAGACAGGGTTTCTCTGTAGTTTTGGTGCCTGTCCTGGATCTCCCTCTGTAGACCAGGCTGGCCTCGAACTCACAGAGATCCTGCAGAGTGCTGGGATTAAAGGAATGCACTACCGCCACCCAGCTGTTCTTTTCTTAAATAGACATGGGTAAGTCAGAGTGTGGGTTCAGCTCCTCAGAACGCTATAGCCTAACGCGAGTTCAGAATTTCTTTTGTTCTTTTGCACTGAAGAATCCAGATGACGTAAGTAAGCCCAGGCTGGTGAAGGTGGGCAGCTCTGCTACCCTCGGCATGAACTTCGGCTTTGGGGGCTGGGAACTGTTCTCTTCCACTCACTTCCCAACCAGAAAGGGAACAGGACCCAAAGAGCACGTTTCCAGTGGTCTCAGGGGGGACCACATCTGCTGCTCATCCATGTTAAGGCAGAACTTGCTGGGATGTCTTTTGTGTTTGTTTTGTTTGTTTGTTTGTTTGTTTGTTGACCAGATAGCCTGTGCTCAGCTACCATTCTTGTTGGACCAAGAAAGCAGAAAGGAGTGTTGGGATAAGATGCCCAGGGGAGTTGCTGGGCACCGCAGAGTTTGGAGGGCTAGTATGTGCCTACCAGTACTTCCCAGCACTCACGGCTGCTCCCTTCCCATGCAGGAGCTGGTGGTAATCCTTCACAAGGCCCTGGAGGCTGCCCAGCAAGAGAAGCGCGCATCCAGTGCGTACCTGGCAGCCGCTGAAGACAAGGATCGGCTGGAGCTGGTCCGGCACAAGGTGCGCCAGATCGCGGAGCTGAACCAGCGGGTGGGGAACCTAGAGCAGGACCGAGAGCGCCTGGTGCACGAGGCCGGCCTGCTGGAGCAGCAGGTGCAGGCTCTTCAGCAGCATGTGCAGCTGCTCATGGATAAGAACCAGGCCAAGCAGCAGGTCATCTGCAAGCTCTCCCAGAAGCTCACCGAAGACCTCGAACAGCCAGACCAGCCTGCCAGTGCCGCCAATGGTGACTTCCTGAGCCAGCAGGAGAAAATGGAGCACCTGAAGGTAGGTACCCCCCTCTGCCCAGCCGGCTCTCCTGGCCTCTGGGTGCCATGAGTAGCTTTCTAGTTGGGGAAGAAGTCCCCCCTCATTCGGGAGCATCCAAACCAGAACTAGGTAGCAAGAGGGAAATTTCTCTTCCTTCCTTCCTTCACATTATGAAGCCCCAATGCCATTTGATCTTTCATGCTGTGCAGGGCCTCTGAAAAGTGACCGGGTTCCCAGCTTATCAATTTAGAGGCGAAAGAGCCCGAGAAGAGCCCAGTCTGGGGCCTGGGTTACACAGCCTCCTTCAATGCCATCCTGCTGCCCGGGATCTCCAAGGTGCTGAGGCTGCCCTCAGTGCGGTCTCACATGGAGAACAACCGACCAGTGCTGGCTGTGGCTGACCCCAGGCAAGGGCAGTGATCACCACTGAGGGCTCTCCACACGCCAGGACTGTCTCCAGTGTTTGCTGTATCAGCTCATTGTGGCCTGTGCCAGCCCTGCCAGGCAGTGGCTGGCAGGTCCCACTTTTGCAGCTTTGGGTGCTGAGGCTAGGAGTAGAAATGCTTGCCCCTGAGGCTAGGAGCGGAGATGCCTGCCTGTGAGGCTAGGAGCAGAGATGCCTGCCTGTGATGCCAGGAGCAGAGATGCCTGCCTGTGAGGCCAGGAGCGGAGATGCCTGCCTGTGAGGCCAGGAGCAGAGATGCCTGCCTGTGAGGCCAGGAGCGGAGATGCCTGCCTGTGAGGCCAGGAGTGGAGATGCCTGCCTGTGAGGCCAGGAGCAGAGATGCCTGCCTGTGAGGCCAGGAGCGGAGATGCCTGCCTGTGAGGCCAGGAGCAGAGGTGCTTGCCCGTCAGCTGGCACAGGGGTGGGAACGAGACTAGGCTGGAGCTTGTGTCTGATGGCTGGTCTGCCTGCCCCACACCTCCCAGCCTCTCTGTACCCCCTTCTATACCTCACCCTGCTTCTCTTCCCTGTTTTCATCTCTCTCGTCAAGCCACCCCAACTCACAGGGACCCACCGTGACGTTTAGGGATACCATTTGAGGTGTGATACCTGCTGCCGGGCCACAGGCTGCTCTGCAGGCTGTGACGGGCTGCCCGAGCACCAGCATTCCTGTTCTTGACCCTCCCTGTCCCTAGGGACAGCACACAGACCCAGGGCCAGTCTGGTCCCAACACCGCTTCTCATGGCCTCCCATCATGTTCTTGCACGACTTGAACCCAAGCACGGCTGGGTGGTGGGAGGGAGAGAGACAAGCACTGGTGAGCGAAGCGTGGCCACTGCCCACCCTGTGGAATGAGCTAGCCCTGGTGTTGAGACCCTGCTCTATGCCTTGCTAGCCGAGTGCCTTTGGACAAGTTCTCTCTCTCTCTCTCTCTCTCTCTCTCTCTCTCTCTCTCTCTGGGAAGTGGCCTAAGTAGTCCTGAGGCTGAGGAGTCCTGACAATGATGGGAGGGGACTTGAGATCCATGCTCCCTTCCAAGCCGGCCAGAACAGCAGATGCAGGACCGCCGTTAGCCTGCAGCCAGCGACTCTTTAGGAGTACAGCAGAATGAAGGAGAGCAGCTGAGGCCGCTGGACAGCCGCTGGCCGTGCACGCGGTGGTGGGAACACTTCTTGTTGCCCTGTGTGCCGGGGGCCTCCTTACCTCCTTCCTCGTCGGGTATCCACTCTTCCAGACCCAGGGCTGAGACATAGACCAGCCGGATGGTTCTGGAGTGCAAGAGCCGCTTGTTATCCTGCCTTCCCCAGGAGCCAGAGTGTGTGTCCCGTCCCGTTCCCCCCCCCCCACATCTGTGGGAACATCATTTATCATTTATCAGTGAGGTGTGAGGAGACTGGCCGCCGTGGGGTTTTATGCTCCTAGATCATGCTCCTGAGCCCATCCTGGGGCCTGCTGCCTGGACTAGGTGTGTCTTAGTTCGTAGCTCTTGGAAGGCCCATCAATGGCCCTCCTCATCGTATGTGAGCAGAGAGTGCTCACGTTTCCTGCTTGCCCGAGACAGGTGCCCAGCCTTAGGGAAAGGCCCTCTTATCCTGTCATTTCAAGAAGAGTGTCACCGATCTCTTGAATTTCAGAGCTGGGGTGGGGGAGTATTTGCTAGTACTAGGCTCTCAATTCCAGTACTAGGACGGGAGTGGAGGCAGGAGGGTTAAGAATTCAGGGCCATCCTCAGCAGAGAGTTTGAGGCCAGCCTGGATTACATAAAGTCCTGTCTGGGGCTGAGGGATTCGGAGATGGGAAGACTGAGGAACCTAACTGTGCAGAAGCACTTCGGGCAGGTACAGTAGCCGGGGTGTCGGGGGTGGGGGTCCTGGTCATGCAGCATGGGCAGCAGGGTCATGGTAGACTCAGGTCCCCCTACAGGAGCATTGCCCGGGATGTCTGATCCTGCACGGGCTGCAGCAGGCTCTCCTCCTAGGCCCCTCCTGCCTGTGTTCCTCTTGCTTTGCTTGTGACTGTGTGTGTGGCTTTTTTCTCCTCCGAGGTCTCTTTTTCCTCCCTGCAGTTCTGAGCCAAGGCGCGCACCCAAGGTAGGGAGGGCACCAGTCTGATTGGAGGCCGTCCAGCGGCCATTCCTGCCCACCGTGCTCACACCCACCTCCCTCTCTGGAAACTGCTTGGCTTCCCTTTGACCCGGAAACGGGCACCCTATGTGACAAATCCATATTCTCAAGGTCTGAGGGGTGCCTGTGCTCAGCCTGGGTGAGGAAGGGGTATGAGCAAGGAGCAGGAGTGGGCGTGTCCTGGGCACTCAGTGGCGTTTGCTGAGCGCCTGCCGTGGGCTGGACACTCCCAGGTTGGGATCCTTGCTCTTCTAACCCAGCTGCGTCATTGAAGGGTTGCTTCACCTTCTAGGTCCTTGTTTCCTCATCTGTAAAATGGGAATAATGCTGCTTTAACGCTCATCACCCACAGATGGCCCACAGGGGAACTGCGGGGCTGACAGACACTTTATTCTCTCACCTGGATGCTTGTGGCTTTCCCAGGTGCTGGGGAAGAATCCCATGATCAGCTGCAGCAAGGCTCCCCACAGACTGAGGGAGCAGGTGGGCTGTGGCAGCCATCTTGTCTACCTCACACACAGTGACTAATGGAAGCACTTCCCGAGCCTATAGCCCAGGACTTCTCTCCAACAGGAAAGGGAAGGTGTCGTTTCTCAGGGGATGTGAGTGTGCTTGAAATGGCTTCTGGAATATTCTTCTCAATAGAGTAAAGATTGTGAGCCATGTCTGTAGCTCTGAATGGAACCTTCCGCTGGCTTGTCCGGCTTCTCATCTGTCCAGGCAGCAAGCTATCACTCCCCATGCTGGACTGTGAGGGGCAATCTCAAGGCTCATAGCTGTTCATCACTGTAGCTTCATACGCCCAGGGCTCACGTTTAAAAACATCAAAAGAACAAGGAGTAATCAGCTACAGGAAATTTCCAAATAGAATAGCCATCAGTCAGTAAATAATAATAATAATAATAATAATAATAATATTATAATAATAATAACTGTTGGAACTCAGCATGGTGGCACATACCTATGTGTCCTAGCTATTCTAGAGGCTGAAGCAGGAGGCTGATGAGTTAGAGAGCAGCCTGGGATACATAAGGGGATCTTCTCAAGAAAAACAAGGGGGGACCAGGTGTGGTGGTATATGGATATTGCCAAGACCTGCATAGCTTGGGACTGACCTGACAGGGAAAACAAGGGAATGAAGAAATGACAGATACAAACGGAAAAGCGAGATGGGACAGGCCAGTGTGCTCTGACGCACCAGTAGCCAGGAAACTCAGCCCTGAATGAGGAGGCAGGTTTACTGTATACAGCCTCACCGGGGAAGGCCTTGTCACCCCCATGGGTCTAGACATCGGTGTCCTTGCCATGGCCATGCTCATGTCAACAATACACAGTCAGGACTTCAACCACTCTGCACAGCCTGTAGTCTTAGCACTTGGGAGACAGAGGCAGGAGGTCTGGAGTTCAAAGCCATCTTTAGCAATGTTGAAACCAGCCTGGGATATATGAGACCTTGTTCAAACAAACAAAACCAGAAAGGAAATCAGAAAAAAAAGAAGAGTGTGGGAGTGTGTGGCCCCATGGCAGAGCCCATCCTCAGATGCCACACAGGCTGGGGTCGAATCCTAGTGTCAAAAGTGAGCAAACAAATAAGACCCTTGAGCACAACACAGCCATGTTTACAAGTGATACTTGACGAAAAGCAGTCCACACACAGCTGCAAATACCTGGCATGCGTACTGACTTAAAACAACCACAGCAGTTATAGGGGTGGTGCCTTATCCTAGAGTGTGAGAGGTGGAGGCAGGAAGTAGAGGAATTCAAGGTCAACCGCAGCTACTTAGGGAGTTGGAACCAGCCTGGGCTACCTAAGACCCTGTCTGAACTAAACAAAACAACCTGAATGTGGAGACACAGCCCTGAGTGCCTTGCTGGGTCTGTCACTGACTTGATGTTGCCTGTTAGCCATGTACTGCCCCAGGTGCTGAGGGGAGACTCATGTCTGCCTTTCACAGACGAGAAAACAGTGGGTCCGAATGGTTCCGAGACTGACTAGGGCTCTCCCTTCATTGTGCTGGAGAAGTCTCTCAGACCCCCTTTCTCTGTAGTTTGGAGAATTTGCCAAGGAAGGAAGCTTCGGCGGCTGCTTTGAGGATGACTTCTCCAGAGCAGAAGGTTTGTGGTACCGCTGCTGATCCGCCTTGCCTTTTTCCAGGATGATATGGAAGCATACCGGACCCAGAACCGCTTCCTCAACTCCGAGATCCACCAGGTCACCAAGATCTGGAGGAAGGTGGCAGAGAAGGAGAAGGCCCTGCTGACCAAGGTACCAGGGGCCGATGGCCACATCCGAGGTCTGGCCCCTCCCTGTCCCCTGCCTTCCCCGCTCCACTTCCCTGATCCCCTCCAGCCCCTCACTACCATGGCTGCTTTGCGGAAGGTAGACTTGGCAGTTTGGAGTCTGTACCAGAAATCCCTGCAGTGCTGGGGTCCAGACAGGGGAAGCTCTCCATGAGAAGAAGGAGGTGGGCAGGAGAAACAGGAGGGCGGAAGGCCAAGGTAGGGGTGGATTGAAGCGTCCATAGACACATGCAAGCAGTGCCCGGGCAGGACGGCCATGTTTGCAGTCACAGCAAACTCCTCAAGGCAAAATTCCGCCATACCCATCTCACAGAGACAAAAAGCAAGGCCCAGAGAGCCCACCCGACTCACCCAAAGCCATCTGACTTATGCACTGAAATGGGGTAGGGGTGGGAATGCAGGGGCACACCCTAGGCCGAGGAAGAGGGTACCCAAAAGCCCAAGGAAGGAAAGTACAAAATACAGGCAGCAGAGGGTGCCAGGGCAGTATCCTGTTGGCCGCCACCTGCAGGGAGCCGTCTCTGTGCCCAGTGCCTGGCAGGGCTTTAGACCGGGCTCACTGCTCCGTGCCAGAATCCTGAGGAGACCCTGTGTCAGCCCCGGTCTACAGAGGGTGAAGTACGGGGTGAACCGGCACGTTAGCTGACTTGTCACAGGCAACACGGCTTGTCTGACCCAGGACGAGATTCCACGCCTTACATGAGCCCTGCTGTGCCTGCCCTCGCTTCTCCTCCCTTCTGATTTTGAACGCAGCTCCCTCCTTGATCCTGGTTTCTGTCCCTTGCAGTAAGCCTTTCTCTGTCTGCAGCTCCAGGAGGGGGCGGGCAGGGAGAGCAGAGCTGGGAGGGTTTGAAGCTATTCGGGGCTTTGGCAGCCTGCGCGGCCCAGAAGCCTGACCAGCTGCTCTTCTCCCGCAGTGTGCCTACCTCCAAGCCAGGAACTGCCAGGTAGAAAGCAAGTACCTGGCCGGGCTGCGGAGGCTGCAGGAGGCAGCGGGGGCCGAGGCTGGCGACCTTCCTGAGCTGCTGCGGCAGCTGGTCCAGGAGGCGCTGCAGTGGGAAGCAGGAGAGGCCGCGGACAGCGTGGAGCTGAGCCCCATCAGGTGAACCGGGTGGGCAGCCGGGGAGGGGCCGTGGGCATGATGATCACCGTGGCTGCTGCCGCTGCCGGCCACCTATGCCAGCACTACGTAGCTGTGGACTCCCCAGGCTCAGGCACATAGCGGGGAGCGAGGTGGTGCGGGCTCAGTAGAGGCACACAGATCACCCAGTCACCACACCCGTCACTACCCAAGCTGTCTCCTCCAGCCAAACCCCTGCTGAGCACAGGAAAAGGGGGAAGCTGTGTCGATGGGCTCTGGAGATCCCGGGCAGGAGTCTGCCTATTTTACTGCATGCCTATAAGCAAAGTACCTTACCTCTCTGCACCCCATATTCAGCCCCCATGTCATTCGGACACAGGGCCCTGCCTCCCAGGCTCCCTGGGGATGGGGATGACCGAGACGGCACACACGGGGCACACAGTGAATTGCGGTCAGTAAGTGCATGTCTCCTGGGCTGCATATAGGCCCTTCTAGTTTGCCAAAGGGATCTTCCTCATCTTCGGGAAGCAGAGCCGTTCTCCAAAAGGTACAGATACACTGAGGCTGGGCCCTGGCGTGATCTCAATGCAGCCAGGGTGGAAAGCCCATGTAGGGACAGCCGGGCTGATGTGGCCCTTTTGCCAGCAGTGAGTATGATGATTATGGCTTCCTGACGGTGCCGGACTATGAGGTGGAAGACCTGAAACTGCTAGCCAAGATCCAGGCCTTGGAGGTGCGTTCCCACCACCTGCTGGCCCTCGAGGCTGTGGAGCGGCCCCTCCGGGAGCGCTGGGCTGCCCTGACTGACCTGGTGCCCTCCGCCGAGCTCAAGCAGCTGCTACGGGGAGGCGTGCCCCGCGAGCACCGTCCCCGCGTCTGGAGGTGGCTGGTCCACCGCCGTGTCCAGCACCTGCGCTCTCCAGGCTGCTACCAGGAGCTCCTGGCCCGGGGCCGGGCATGCGAGCACCCCGCCGCCCGCCAGATCGAGCTGGACCTCAACCGGACCTTCCCCACCAACAAGCATTTCACCTGCCCCACCTCCAGCTTCCCCGACAGGCTCCGCAGAGTGCTCCTGGCCTTCTCCTGGCAGAACCCCGCCATCGGCTACTGCCAAGGCCTGAACAGGTAAGAGGCCCGCGACACGGCCTTCTCTTCCCAGCACTGTCTCGCAGCTCAGAGCCCAGGGGCCTCTCCTTCTCCCCCCGACGGGCAGAGAGAGGGCCCAGTTCATGGCTGAGCCCGGCTGGGGTTCAGGTCCTCGGCCCCAGCCCCGGTTTACATGTGGGGCAGGCGTTAGTAAACGGCCAAGAAAGAAAGTGGACTGGAGGGGCAGAGGTCACAGCTTGCCTGCCTTCCTTCTTCCTGTGCGTCTCCTCCCCTTTGGGACCGCTCCCTACCTCTCTGCAGCCACACAGGCTCGGCTTCTCCCTCTCATCCTCCTCTCAATGGGGCGGTCTCTGCCACTCATTCTTTGGACCTGTTGGCTCCATCAAGGCTGCCTACGTTGAGACCTCAGCCCTGGAGCCTCCCTACCTCACCCCTCCCGTCCCACCCTTAATCCCTCATAGCCAGGCTTGAAATTCTAAAAGTGGGGTGTGAGTGGTCCAGCCTGGATTACTACTGCCTGCGCGGCTCCAGTCAACAGCAGAGGGAGAGGGATCAGAGAGGGATCGGGTTGAGGAGGGGACCACTCAGTTAGTAGAAGTGGCTGTCCCCTCCAGCACTGGGGACTCTCATGAGGACCCTGGTTATTGCCATCGAAATTGTATAGTCTCATACATTTCCCACAGCAAGTTTGACTCAATTTAGTTCCGGCGCACATAGCCTTGTGCTAGATTTACATAAGCTGTCTACTCTCCCTTCAGAACAGGTGATGTGTGACATTTATTTAGCACAGAATCAGGCTCGGCATGTCCTCACTCGGATTTCAGTGGGTCCCAGGGGCAGAGATTTTCTGTATTCCTATCTCTGGTCTAACTGTGAGTGAAATGGAGCATGTGTATGTAATCTCTGGGATCTGTGAGTTAAACTCCCAGCAACCACGCAGCTCAGTCCCCAGCCCTCAGCAAGACTGTCAGGCTGGATGGCTGCTCTGCCGGGGACGGACGATGACCGTAGACAGCCCTGCCCACTCAGTCCTAGCCCAGCAAGACTGTGACACATGAAGTTTCTTTAGGAATAGCCGTGAAGGGACGGCCAGAAGGTGAGGAGTCTGGCCGCCCTGCTTGACGAGCTGAGCCCCGGGATGGGACGCACCTGGCAGAGGGGGCGTATCAGCTCCCACAAGTTGTCTGCCCTCTGGCCTCCACCCATCCAGCACATGCCCAGCACACATGCATATACACACCCAAATAAATTAATTTGAAAAAGAAGGTTGAGAGGGCCTAGAGAGATGGTGTCCAGTTAGTGTGTCTCTTGTGATAAACCACCATGACCAAATGCAGCTTGACGTGAGAAGGTTATTTCAGTTTACCGCTTGTGGTCATTATCAGGGAAGTTGGCAGGAACTCAGGCAGGAACTGATGAGAGACCATGGAGAAACACCAGTCACTGGCTTGGTCCCATGGCTTGCTCTGCCTGCTTTCTTAGAGCACTCGGGACTACCTGCCAGGGGGGTGGGGGGGGTGCGGGGGGGGGGGACCCACAGTAGACTAGGCCCTCCCACACCAAACACTAATAATTAAGAAAACGTCCCACAGGCTTGCCTGTAGGCCAGTGTTACGGAGGTATTTTCTCATTTGGAATTCCCTTTCCCAAATGACTAGCCTGTGTCAAGTTGATAAAACACTTGCTGCTCCTCCAGAGGAATAGGATTTGGTTCCCAACACCCACATGGTGGTTCACAACCACCGGTAACTCCAGCTCCAGGGGATCTGACGCCCTCTTCTGGCCTTCATGGACACAGGCACATAAATGTGCTGAGCATAAACCCATATAAGTACACACACAGATGTACATAAAAATAGTAATTCTTTTTTATCTAAACAAGTAAAATAGTAAATGCTAATGAATTCTTGACTAAAAAAATAAAAGGAGGAGGAGTTAAGAAAATAGGTCTGGTATCAGAGGCCTATAATCTTATTTACTCCAGAGGCTGGAGCAGGAAAGTCACAAGTTCAAGGCCTGTCTGAACTATTGTGAGTTCAAGGACAACCTGCATGATTTAGTGAGTACTTTGTCTGGGGGAGTGGGGGGGGGGGGGCGGTGCCTGAGGATATAGCTCAATGATAGAATGGTTGCCCAACATGTGCAAGACCCTGAATTCAATCCCCAGCACCCTCGAAAAATGGAGGGGGAGGGGGGAAGGCCATGAGGGACCCGAAGCTCTGGAATTAGGCGAGTGGTAGGTTGTATCTGTGACCCTGCAGGTGGGAATGAGCACCGAGTTCCAGCTGAGACCTGAGATGTTGAGGAAGCTGTCCAGAATTTCACTATGCATGCAGCTCTGCAGCCCCTGCCCTAGATTGGCCCCATGCTCAGTCCTTCATACAACCCACCCTCTTAAGTGGGAACTGGGCCAGAGAGGATGCTGGGTCACCCCAAAGCCTTCCTGATCCGTGTGTCCTTTTTGGAGACCAGGGGGACTTAGCCACCCTGGGGCTCTGGACTTCGGAAGTTGGCCAGTGGTTGAGGGACAAGGAAAGTACTCATAGTAGGAGGGCCTTAAAGTCGGCTACAGGGACAGAATGCCCTGTGTAAAAGAAAGCAACATGAATACAGGAGGCCACAGGGACAAGTGGAATAAAAGGACAGGTGGCTTTCAGTGTACCTCTCTGTGCTGCCTTTATTTAAATTGATACACAAGCACACATGATTGCTATTCACACAAATATTTATGCTGTTGCTTTAAATAGAAAGCTATGTATAATAGCGCCTGCCTGGATCTCAAGAGAGGTGTGTTTTGCAGCTGCAAGCCCCTTATGGCTGTCTGTCACCATCTAGCGGTCAATCTTAGAACTGCATGCATTGTGTCCGAATAAACAGTCTTGTTCCTGAGGTAACAGATAATGTGAAGATGCCTAACGCCAACTTAGAACAAGCGCTTGAAATCCACTTCCCCATGAAAATAACTGGAGTGTGTTAAATGTAGTTCTCCTTCGCCATCTGCACACGCCTTTGCAGGCCTGCTCTGTTGGTAGCCCCCGAGCAGTGGCGAGCCCTGGTGGACTAGCCTCCGATAACTGGCCTTATGTGTGTGAAAGTCTAAACCAATACTGACAGCAGTTCCTGAGCTGAGGACATTCTTGGGCTTTGGGGGAGCAGGTGTAGACAGACAGGGTAGACAGACAGCAGCAGGCTGGACTGCGGGGTCCTGGATTCTGTCCCCTCTGCCAATAGGCTCTTAAGCGATGGCCGCTTTTGCCTTCTGAGTTCCAGTTGCCCCATCTGTGAGGTCAGGAGTTTGCCTTGATCAGAGGTGACCCACGGGAAGAAGCCGCCTAGAGACCCGTTTGAAGGAATTGCTGGGATAGTATCCAGGCTCCATAATCTGATCAATTACATATGTCTGCCCTGGGCATGATAGAGTGGGAGTTGATACACAGGTGTTTTCTGTTCTTGAGCCCAGTGAGCCCTGCAGGTGCCCTCCTCCAGCTCGGGGAGGGCAGAGCCTCCTTTGTCCCAAGAGACCCGCGGCTGTTTTTCTCTTTTGCACTCAGCTCAGACTCAGGAGGGTTTGTATAAACGTGTAAGCCGGAGCAGGGAACAGTTCCTTTCCAATGGCTGGGAAAGGAGGACCCCACACACGCAGACACACACACCTTTGTGAGAATCAGCCCTGGTTCTGAAAGTCATGAACCTCCAAAGAAAATGGAGGTCATGAATCCAATCCGTGAGGAACCCCAAGAAGCATAATTACCCGGCTCTGAAAGGGCTCTGCGATGCAGGCTGTGGTGTCCCACACCTGTGACCCCAGCATCCGAAGACTGAGGCCGAAGGATTTCAAGTTCTAGGCCAACCTGGCTATATATCAAGACTGTCTCAAAAAAAGAGTTTTAATAAAAATCAAAGCTTCTTAAAGTCCACTGAGAACCCATGACCTCCAGTGAAGGCCCCCTTCTCCCTACAGGTGCCCTGAGGAGGGCTGCACCCTCATGGGTGATGTACAGAAGGGCCCCATGGTCCCAAGGACCCCCTGCATCAGTCTCCTCCCAGGGGCTCATGCTGCAGACTGTCCTCTGGGCCTCCAAGAGTGGCTGGAATGAGCAGTGGTCCTGGGATGTGGGACCTTGTTTACACCGGTCCATGGAAGACGTGCTGGGGATTGTGTTCTGGGCTTGGCCCCGGATGGATGTGGCCCCTCGGGGAAGGTGGGCGAGCAGAGTGTTCTCTGGGAAGATGTCCCCACTCGGCTCTCGGCTTGTGTCTGTCCTGCCCCGATCTCAACGGGACCTCCTAACTGGGTGGAGGTGCTCAGGAGGGAAGGGCTTTGAGTGCACAGGGGTACGCCTGTGAGTGGGGCATGAGGTCTGTTCTCACCTGGGACCGTGCAGCTTGGCATGCCATGCACTGGGTTGGACACCAGAGGTGTTGACAGCCCAAAAGGGCTGACCGTTGGTCCTCACCCAGTCCTGATGACTCTAGGAGGCCAAGACTCAGAGAGGTTGAGTAGTTTACCCAAGGGCACCCAGGAAACAATTCAATATAATTTGCACCCAGGCAACCCAGGCTCGGAGCCTCTGTTCTGAACTGGTGTCCTCGTCGCTCTGGAAGTCACCCTGGGCATCCTCCCCCAGCAGCGCCTCTCCCCAGGTGCCATGACTACCAGCCTGGTCGCGGAGCAGTACTAGGGTCAGCGAGGGCTCAGCCCCAGGATCCAGAACGCTGCCTCTGCCCTGCATTGCCACAACTGCTGTGGGTCACTCCAGGCCTCTCCCTCCTCTGCAGGCTGGCGGCCATCGCCCTGTTGGTCCTAGAGGATGAGGAGAGTGCTTTCTGGTGCCTGGTAGCCATTGTGGAGACCATACTGCCAGCTGAGTACTACAGCAAGACACTGACGGCCTCTCAGGTGAGCTGACTGCATCTCCGGGGGAGGCAATCCCTAGAGGAGTTCCTTCCTTCAGGGCAGCAGATCCTGGGCCTCCACCTCTCCTACACAGGGGCCTGTAACCCCTCTCCGACGGCTGGAGGTTCCCAGTGAGCTGAGGGCCTGGAAGAGTGTGAGGTCCTGCCCACTGGAGGTGTGTTAGTCCACTGGTGACGTCATACCACCGGGAAGAGCTGCTTCCTGGGGAGGGGAGAAAGAAATTAATGTCCCTTGCCATCCACCGGTCAAGAACTGAGAGGGGGGGCGGTGGTGGCGCACACCTTTAATCCCAGCACTCGGGAGGCAGAGCCAGGCGGATCTCTGTGAGTTCGAGGCCAGCCTGGTGTACAGAGCAAGATCCAGGAAAGGCACAAAGCTACACAGAGAAACCCTGTCTGTGGGGGCGGGGAATCTGGGGTTGGGGATTTAGTTCAGTGGTAGAGTGCTTACCTAGCAAGCGCAAGGCCCTGGGTTCGGTCCTCAGCCCTGCCTGGAAAAAAAAAAGAACTGAGAGAGACACAGGATGGTGAGACAGGGGATGAATGGGCTGGGGGTGATGGCTGCCGTCCCCGCACATGCTTGTGGTTAAGCCATATCCCTGGGGGGTGCTGCTGCCCTCAATCAGGCAGAGCATGGTTCACAGCCCATGGGCTGTGTGACCTCCGCATATCACCACTCTGAACCCCGGGACGACCTATTCTAGAACAGGAATAAGGTCACCGTGGGTGTAAAAATTCTAAATGCCAAGTCCTGCCCCAGTGCCCCGCCTCATCCTTGCTGAGGCGGCCTTCTGCCTCGGAGACTTCATCTTCGACACACCCAGCCTCCCCCCTCACCTCTTTGCCCTCCTCCTCCTGGGCTGCCCTTTGGATGACAGGGGTCATGTGCAGCTGCAGGAGAGAGAGGGAGGGCCTAAGAGTGGTACCTAGTCCCTAATGCTGTCAGTGGTCAGGCTCTTCCCAGCTCCCTGCTCTGCCATCCTCGTACTTGTCACCCAGTGGTTTCCAGAGGGCTGCACCCCGCCCTTAATCCCGTGGCCGTGGTGTATGCCAGAAGAAGCAGTCAAGGGCGGGGCTGACCCTTTCAGTCCACCGTTTCTACTTCTTGCTTAAATCTGTTGGTGAGAACCTATCTTAGGTTTGCCCCCCGGGCTGCAAGGCAGGCTGGGAAATACCATGTTTCACCTCTGGATCTTAATGTCCCTGAAAGCGAAATGCATTGAGCAGCAGCGCCAAGCTTCCTTTTGGCTTTATTTTGGTAATGGAGAATTTGCCACCTTCGGAACCGTAGAGAAGGTAGGCAGCCTGGGTCCCCACCCAGTGTCCCTGGTCACCAGCAGAGGGAAGAGGCCTGTCCCCTGCCCTGACTGCCCTGGCGCGGATCACAGGCAGTTCTTTGGCTCCATTTTACCACAGATCTGGTGACTCACCTGGAGCTCTGGGCTGGCCACGGCCTCTGCTGCTGCCATGCTTCTGAGGAAGGGGAGAAAGGCTGCCCTGAGTCCTCACCAGGGCCACCCTGAAGCCCAGACAGACTTACATGGGGAAGCCGGTCACCACGTTCCAGACAAGGAGGAGCAGGAGGGGGCACAGATCAGGACACTGCCGGGGAGGAGGGAGCCGTTGCCGGGGGTCGTCAGCCACGTCCACAGAAATAAATAAGCCAGAGTCCCCGGGAGAGGTCACTGGCAGCAGTGGCCTTCAGCGCCCTGCTGTAAGGGGATTCCTGCTCTCTGAAGTGGCACATCACTGTTCTCCCCCAGCATCTGTCCCAGGCCCCCACTCCAAGTGTCTGCCAAGTGTCTTAAGGGTCAGAGAAGCAGCCTAGAAAGATGCCCCTGGTTTTCTGTGCAGGTGAGCATGAGGCTGATTTCCTCCGACTGCCAGGGACATTGGCTGAGTGAAGGGGCCAAGAACTCACCCATAGAGAGCCCCCTGCCAAAGATGTAGACTGATGGGGTCTGGAGAGCAGGCGGGGAGGGAGACGGCAGATGTGAGTGGCCTCTGCCGCCTTCCAGGTGGACCAGCGGGTGCTCCAGGACCTCCTCTCCGAGAAGCTGCCCCGGCTGACAGCACACCTGGCCCAGCACCACATAGACCTCTCCCTCATCACCTTCAACTGGTTCCTCGTGGTCTTTGCCGACTCCCTCATCAGTGACATCCTCCTGCGAGTCTGGGACGCCTTCCTGTATGAAGGGACAAAGGTGGGTATGCCTGGGCCCCACAGAACGGAAAGCCTGCCACCTGTCAGAGCCGTTTGGGACATCCGAGAGCACAGCTTCTTAAACTGGAAAGTGTTCTGTGCAACACGAGAGGACGCAGCGGCCCCACTGGGTCTGCTCCAGACCTTGCCTGTGACCTTGCCAGGAGATCTTGGTGGGGGTCTCCGCCAAGCAGAGATGCTAGTGGGGCTAACCCCTTGACTCTGGCCAGCAGGGCAGTGCTTCCTTGTGCCCTCTTGTAGAGGGAGCAGGTATTCGGAGACCAGACACAAAGCCATGTTTCAGGCTGTGCTCCCTCTAGGGTCTTCTGTCGCCTGTTCTTCTAGCCTTCTCCCCCAACCCCTGCCTACCCCCACACCACACACACACACATGCACACACACACACACACACACACACACATGCACACACACACACACATACACACACACACACACACACACACACACGGCCTGCCAGGAACCTCCACATTCCCAGTCTCTGGGCTTCTCCCTACACATTCCCTGCCTGGGCTCCTGCACCCCACTGAGACCCCACTGTACCCTAGGTGGTGTTCCGATACGCCCTGGCCGTCTTCAAGTACAATGAGGAGGAGATCCTGCGTCTGCAGGACAGCCTGGAGATCTACCAGTACCTGCGCTTCTTCACCAAGACCATCTGCGACAGCCGGTGAGCTGCCCACCTCTCTGTTCACACACACACACACACACACACACACACACACACACACACACACACACGCCGTGCCCACCCCTCCCCCAGCTTAGGAGTCCCAGGGGCCATTCTGCCTCCAGTCCATCTGTGTCCTCGTATGGCACACAAGCCCCCCAGCCCACCTTCACCCTGCCACCAACACCCAGGCTGTAGAACAACCAACCCCACCGCTGGCTTGGCCTCTGGTTTCTCCTACTCGGAGCCTCCTGGCCGCTTCCTCCGCTGCCACCGCCATCTTGGGCCTGGTCCGTTTCTTCAAAGCTGAGCTCCCATACCCCTCCTCTAGGAAACCCTCCTGAGCAGCCCTTCCCTACTGGGTCAGGTGCCTGCTGCGCTCCCTCCAGCCTCAGCTCTGGATGGGAATGGTCTCCCCTCCCTCCCCACCCCCTCACCCAGGAAGGTAAGCTCCAGAAGGCAGGGCTACCATCCCAGGGTGGATGGGTGTCAGGACAGGCCCGGAACCAGCGACCATTGCACTGGCTGACTCTGCCTTCCTCCCAGGAAGCTCATGAGCATCGCCTTCAACGACATGAACCCCTTTCCCATGAAGCAGCTGCGGCAGCTCCGGGCAGCCCACCGGGAGAGGCTGGAGGCTGAGCTTCGGAAGCTGGAACTGCTGAAAGCCGAGTACTTGGAGAGACGGGCCTCCAGGGGCAGAGCAGCGCCCGAGAGCTGTCTCAGCGAGGACGAAGGGGAAGGTGATGGCTGACCTGCCTCTCTGCTCCCCACAGCCGTTCTTACCTTTGCCGGCAGGAGCCTAGAATACGGGCGTGGGCCAGAGGTCTGTGTGACCCTGGAGAAGGCCCTTCTCCTCTCTGGACCTTCGTCTCCCATATGGACACTGCTTGCTGTGAAGCCATTGGTCGGAGTCACTCTTCTAAGCCTGCCAGGCTTGCCGGCCTGTATCACCACACCACAGAGCACTTTAACATGGAGGCGGGCGGGAGTACACTCCCGGTCACCTGGAGCATCCTCTGAGGCATGACGGTTTCCGTTTGGTTTGGGTTTGGTCTTTTGAGACCCGGTTTCATGGAGCTCATGCTGACCTCATACTCCTATGTAACTGAGCCTGGCCTTGACCTTTCCTGCTCTTCCTGTCTGAGGCACGTTAGCATAAAGCAAAGTCCCTGCGACAGCTTTGGGACAGATGCACTCTCATCACCAGTGTTCCCGGGCAGGCCAAGGCGTCAGGAATGTTCCCACTGGCACCCTCTGGCTCAGGGCCTTGCTCACCATTCTTGTGGCACTCCAAATTCAAGGCCTAGGTTTTCAGGGCCTCTGTCTTTCTGGGCAATAGCCCCCCTGAAGTGCCACCTGATCTGTGCTGAGACCACCCCGCTCGACGGGAGGGACCGTTTCTGGAGCCGCATGCCTGAGCCTTCCCTTTTGTTTACAGCCCACTGGGGGCGTCCCAGGGGAAACCCCTGCCTGCCGCCCTGAGAAACCTGTTGGGGACAGGACAGTGGGTCTCAAACAGCCATCCACTCTGACATGTCCGTCATGTGGGGCCACCAGGGCAGGGTTGGGAAGGTGGGTGGGGCTCGCAGAGCAAGCTGAACACAGTTTTATGACCCAGCAGAGAGCCCAGTTCCTCGTGTTCTTCCTGGTCTTTTCAGCAGAGGGCCACCCCGTGTGTCCTCCCTACCCTATAGGACAGGGGTTTAAAGGTGTACAAGGGTCCATATCTCAGTGAACTTGGTGCCATCAGAGCCTTGAGCGTGGCTCTCGGAGGGCGGGGATGGAGTGGGGGGGAGGTGTGGTCTCTGTGGAGGCTGTCATGGAAACTCCCAAAGTCAAGGCTCTTGTGGATCTGGGTCAACACCCACCGGGAGAGGCTGCAGGCTGAGCTTCAGAAGCTGGAACTGTTAAAAGCTGAGTCCTTGGAGAGACGGGCATCCAGGGGCACAGTAACTCTAAAGTGGGTCCCAGGTGAAGAGGCAGCCCCAACCCCGTGGAGCATGCCAGAGGAGAACCAAAGTGGATGCTGGGGCCAAGTGCGGGGAAGCGCCCAAGGCGGTGAGCAGCCCTACCTGAAGGAGACATGGCTATGTGGGGTCGCGATCTCCCAAAACCGGATCAAACTGGCTACTGGATAAACAGTGCCTTCTGCCTTCTCTGCCTCTCCCTCCCCCCCCCCACCGCCCCCGCCTCTCCTCTTCCTCACTTCTCCCTAGAGGGTGGTCTGCCAAGCACTTGCGCTCCTCCTTGGGGACCAGACCAGCTTCCCGACCGACCGAGCTACGCCTTAGCATCCTGAACGAGCTTTGCTGGGTTCGCTCTCTACTGTTGGGGCCGTGGCGGCGTCCTGATAACCGAGGGAGGGTTAGGGTTCTGGGACTAATTCCTCCTCCAGCCCCGAATGAGGAGGCAGGCAGGCTGAGAACGGCTTGTCCTACAGCGCTCACCCGGGTCAAGCTCGGGTGACAGGGCACCAAGAAGTTAGTGACCTCCAGTGTCACACAGCAGGGGAGAGCAGGCCTGTGGGCACACCCATAGGGTTAACTCGAGAAAGAGACAAGGGGGAGCCACGTGTCGGGGGAACACACTTCTGGTCCCAGCAGTCCCAGTACACCCTGGGCTACCCAGCCAGATAGCGTCTCCAAAAACAAAACAATAAAAGGAAAACAGACGCCTGTCTGAATTGCTTGAACTGCAACCGGGATGAACCAAGGGGTCCAGGGTGGCTCCAGCCCCAGGCTGTCTGGGCTGCTGCCGGGGCCGAGGCTGCCCCTCCCTGGGGCAGGAGCCTGGGGCCCCACCCCTAGTGTCGGGTTCCTGGCTCGCCCCACAGCTGTTGCCCCTTCCCCGGGGACCACTGCTTCCTAGGCTGGAGGATCTGATCCCACAGCTCCTACCCAGAACGGGGATGGGACTCCACGCCCCGCCCTCCCACCCCTGGACCCGCAGGCCTTATCAAAGAACAAAGGGCCTGGGTCAAAGGAGGGGCCCGGGGACCCGATAAACTCCTCCATCCCCGGAGGAGGGGCAGACTCCCCTCCAGACTACTTTGTTCACGCTTATAGACCCTTGCCCTAGGGGCTGGCTTCTCTCCCGCCCCCGCCCCCACCCCCACCCCCAGACGGGTGGGCGGGAGCATTGGACAGGAAACTCCGTGTGACAAGTAGATGGAAATAAAGCAGCGGATGGCATGAAGCGATGTCCCTGTGACTGATGGCTCTCCACCTTTAGGACAGAAGCACTCTCATTACCAGTGTTCCTCTTGGGACTCCGTGTCCCCGCCCCCAGGAGCATGGAGTTAGGCCTGGCCACTCTCCCCACCCCCACCTGGGTGGTGTTTAACCAGGCTCTGGTCAGTTGTGCCCCCTGTGTGTAACATGAGTTGTCAGGGGCCAGTCTTCCACACCTGGGGCAGGATTAGGAGAAGGTAAGAAACCGGGTGGGTCCCTCCCCAGGCACAGAAGGGGCATGCATGCCAGGTTCCAGGCCTCTCCTCTGATTTATGGGTCCGTATGCTCAGGGTCCCCAGCCACCAACTGGCCCGACACCCATGAACAGAGGTTTCTTAGAAAATGATTCGGAAAGAGGGGACGGTGTGAGCAGAGGCTGGGGGGGGGGGGGGGGGGGGAGGATAGTGATGTTGGGAGAGGCGCACCAGAGACCCTGGTCTCAGCCTTTAGGGAGTTGGAACATTCAGGTGACTCAGCCCGCTCCCAGATAACACCTTAGTTGGCCTAACATGGTGGTACAAAGTTATAATCCAGCTCTTGGGAGGTGGAGACAGGATGAGTTTGAGGTTTATTCTTAGTTCATAGACAGTTTGAGAGCAACCTGGGCTAGGTGGGGGCCATGTCTAAAAGAGTAAGAAAACAAATAGGCTGGCCAAATGTCTGAGTGGGGGACAGTGCTTGCCACAGAGGGCCGACAGCCTGAGTTCTGTCCCTAGAAACCATGTTAGAAAAAAAAAAATCTGAATTCAGCTCTCCTGCTTGGAGATGGGAGGCAGGAAGGAGAATTGCTCAAAAGCCAAGGGACAGCCAGCCTGGAGTATGCAGCATGGCAGAAACAAGAGAGACTCTGTCTCAACAAGATGGAAGGAAAGAACCAACTCTGAAAGATTTCCTCTGACCTCTACACAAAGGCACATGGACACACATGTAAACACATGATAAAAAATCTTTTAAAATACCGTGGACCTGTGAATGCCAGGGTCCAACTGTCGCATGTCCACATCCGGTATATGCTGTGTCCCCTCTGCCAATGCAGCTCCAAGAGGTTGAGTTGGGGGCTTTGATGCAGGGAACCCTCAGCTGCACGCAGGGGATGACCCAGGGCGCTGTGATCCAGGACCCCAGAGCTGCGTGTGGTGGTGTACTCCCACAACCCCAGCTACCTGAGGCTGAGGCAGGAAGATAGCTAGTTCAAAGTCAATCTGAGCAACTGAGTGAACCCTTGTTTCACTGAAAGAAAAAAAAAGAGTTCTCCCAGTGTAGCTCAGTGATAGAACACTTGTCTGGCATTCACAAGGCCCTGTGTTCAATCCCATCGTCACAAATGCATACACACACACACACACACACACACACACACACACACGCGCGCGCGCGCGCGCGCGCGCGCGCACATTAAATTAGTTAATAGAGCCTGCCAAGAACTTAGCCAGTCTCAACTTCTTATCTATGAAATGGGGGTATTATGACTAGATTGAAGGGGTTGGTAGATCAAATGTAATAATACATGTACTTACTCAATATATACAGCACCTACTATGCGCCAGGTACCGCGCTAGCGCCCTCCCCGTTCTCCCCGCCCCCAAATACATCACTACAAGACACGAAGAACTCTTTCCAAGATAGGTGGTGTGGCGTGGCGTGGTTATGAAAGACGCGACGTTCCATCTTCCACGTTCAGTGTGCACAGGGCTGATAGCGGGCTAGGCTGGGCAGCAGCGCCCCCTACTGGCAGCCGCGGGAAGGGTCTCCCTCCCGGGTGCGCAGCCGCCCACCGCTCCCCGGTTCTCCCGCCGCGGAGCCGCGGTGCCGGCGCCCGCTGCGGGATCCAACCTGGAGCCACCTGGGAGGCAGACGCGGTGACTGTCTCCATCTCAGCAAGCGGAGACTGAGGCTCGGGACCCAAGTCCCACCCAAAGCCTGCGGCTAGAGAGTGCGGGAGGCGAGAGCGTGTGCACGCGGGACGGGATCCGAGCTGCGGGCGACCGGCGGCTCACAGGCGGGGCCTCCCCGGCCCGCCCCGCCCCGGCCCCGCCCGGCCCGGTCCCGCCCGCCGGGCTGCGCGGGGAGGCGGCGGCGCTGGGCGCGGGGACTCGGCGGGCGGCGCGAAGCGCGGAGCGGGAGCCGGAGCCGCCGCCGCCGCCACCTGCGCGGCCGCCAACAAGGTAGGGCGGGACCCGGCCGGGCGGGACGCGCGCTGCGCCCGGGTTGCGGCTAGGCGGCGGGAGGGATGCTGCCCCCGGCGCCACGGAGACCTATCTTCCAGCCCCCCGCACGACCTCACACAAAGCCCTGCCCCGCTCCGGTCCTCAGTTTCCCCAACGGGATAGCGGTGCGGCCGCCCCCTCAGCGGGTGACTAGTAACAGCGACCCCCAGGTTTGGGTTCCCGAGGCTCGGAGCTAGTCCGCACCGCCCGCGCCTCCTGCCGCGGTGAGCGGCCCGCCCTGGGCGCGGCAGCCAGTCCCGACAGGCCCTGGTGTGGCCCTGGTGCCCCGTGGACTCGAGTCGTGATTGTTCCTCTGCTGGCGGGGTTACTCGCGGGGCCTCGGTCCCGGGAAACGGTGGAAGAGGAAGCATCCTCATGTCCCTGCCCAGGCGACCTGGGCGCGCGGGTGGGGCGAGCAGTCTGCCACCCAGACCAGCCTCATCGCCAGGAACTGGAGGAGCCCCCCGCTGGCGGTGGCCGGATCTCAGCCCCAGACCTGCCTAGACCCAAGCCTAGCAGACACCCACCTGCGTTCAGGCAATGGGGAAGGACGGCCTGGTCCGCGCCCTGGCCGGCTGCAGGAGCTCAGTTCTGTGTTTCAGTCTGGTGGGAAAGGGTTGACTCTGCCACACTCGGACCTCAGAGAGTCCAGGAGGGCAGTGTCTCCCGGGGTAGGGGGACAGAGCACTTTTCCAAGGGTGCAGTGGCTCCTGGGCCTGTGAAGACCTGTGCCGTGGGGCTAGGACGTTCTGTATAAGATGCCTCTGGATGAAGGTCTTGTGTTGCCTTCTTGCAATGGGGATCTCACTAGCTGGAACTGGGGAACCTGCTCCCACTGCAGCTCTAGTCCTGCAAGTGCCTTTTAGACATCACCTGGCCCTTCTGCCCCAGAGCCTGCCCTTGTTCGTAACCACCTGTGCCTCAGCTTAGGAATGTGCCCCTTCTGCTGCCCTTACCCCCTGGCATCTCTTGTGGCATGTGGAGGGAGAGAAGGACCTGGGCCATCTTGGGGCCTTTCTGCCTCATTTCCTGGCATTTGCCCCAATTAAGGAACAGGTTCAGCGCCTGCTGATCTCCTATCTCCCTTCCCCTCCCCCAAGGGCTTTCTTGGGGCTAGAAGAGGGGACTTCCTCCTCCCCCAGCCTCAGCGCAGGTGGTGAACCAGTGTCATCATCCTAAGTGTACAAGCGGAGGGCCGGGTGGGCGCGGTAGGGTGCCATGGTATTCCAGGGCTGAAGCAGAGTGGCAGGGACCTTGCCCCATGGCCCTCAATCTGGAGCGTCACTGCAAATGAGTG